>NC_143030.1:84627398-84927398 GCF_057628025.1 Oncorhynchus mykiss | reverse complement strand
TCCAGGTCTGGGAGGAGATCCCTCAGGAGACCATCCGCCACCTCATCAGGAGCATGCCCAGGCGTTGTAGGGAGGTCATCCAGGCACGTGGAGGCCACACACACAACTGAGCCTCATTTTGACTTGTTTTAAGGACATTACATGAAAGTTGGATCAGCCTGTATTGTGGTTTTCCTTTAATTTTGAGTATGACTCCAAATCCAGACCTCCATGGGTTGATCAATTTGATTTCCATTGAGAATTTGTGTGATTTTGTTGTCAGCACATTCAACTATGTAAAGAAAAAAGTATTTAATAAGAAGATTTCATTCATTCAGATCTAGGATGTGTTATTTTAGTGTTCCCTTTATTTTTTTGAGCAGTGTACAACACAACCACCTGCTAGCCTAACACATAACACACAGCTGTCTGTGTGGGTCGCTACAGTATTTTTTAAATATTGCAATATGCTAGGCTGGGTCTCTCTGCTTTTCACTGACAGTCCCAACTCAATGATCTATTTTGGTATTTACTTTCTGGTGTAGTAGCCGATTGAATGATTATACATAAATAAAGACTATTTTTGGCAATTTAATTGACTTAATGGACACACCGCCTATGCCTTTTAATGTGGCATAAACACAACCAGTCATCTGCTGGTCAAACAATCACTAAATAAAGCAGCTCCTGTAGACTACCCGCGCACGTTAGTCCACTCACAAAATAATTTCAACATCCAAACCCCAACAGTGCACTATGCACCCGCAATTGGATAAATGGGGAAAAAAACATGATACAAAACACCTACGTGTATTGTAACATTACCCGCCTTGACAAAATGTAAGCGGTCTCCTCAAACCACAACGCAATGTGGGGTTTATACCACCCGGTTTCCAGTCAACTCGCACATTTTTCATGCGGCTAACATGCAGTTGTTTAAATAATGGTATAATAGCCTATATATTTTTGTTGTATTAAATTGTGATAGGCTCACGCTTTACCGGAATCGCGTACTCTAACATTTTATTTTTTGTTGCCGGGACGCCATACCGGACCGCATTACCTCTGAGTGTCCACTCGGCTTTACTGGCACATCCATTTTAACCGCTAAACTCATCATCATTCCGACAGTGAAAGCTGTCTTGAGTAATTTAATTTTCTATCATTTCTCTGTGTAACGTTAGCCAACTTACTGTGAAGGTAGAGATGAAGACGCTAGCTAAAGCTGAATAGAGAAGCCAAGTTCCTCAAACCTCGATTTCCAATGGGACGAAAGATCTGACAGCAATATGAGATAGATATTCCTACAGGTTCCACTCAGCTACCTTATTCTTACTCCAATCAAGTGGATACATAGAAAATCATTCAGACTTCGGCACCTCCATTTGTGGCTCGGGAATAAGGGGTTAAAAGTAGGCGGACCCTTGTGATAACAATAGCCAATCAAACAGCTAACATTATGTGCCGAAGCCACACACGTGAGATTTTAGAAACTGTCGATTGGTTAGCCGTCTCGGAACATGGATGTTGTCACAAGTCGTCGGCCAATGAAATGTATCACAAAGATCACACACGGAAGTGTGACAAGTTACCGTCAACGAATGAATCAAATGAACAAAGCTGATGTGTGAATGTCCTAAAGTACTAAAACCATATTGATAAACTATTTTGCTAAATGCTGTAGTTTCAAAGAATATGATACGGTCGTTTATGAAAAATACATCTCCAAATCGTGTCAGGGATTATAGAACGGTGGTCTATTCCACAAATTACCACCTGCTAAATCTATGAATTGAAATGCCTATTTACTCTGTTCCATCTCACTGCTCAATCCACTGTTTTATCAGCCCAGCTAGAAAAGTTATACACTTCATTTCCACGAAAAAAGCATCTAGACATTGTCTCTTAAGACTATTTCTTTAAGACTCGTAATTGCTTTTCAACAGTGGAATTTTGAATAGGTGTTGCTGTCTGTCTCTCCGACATTTGCAACATTGTTTTAATGTTGAAATTCGATCTCCACCTGCACTATTGTAAGGGATAAATCTATATTTACTGAAGTGTTACCTGGAGGAAAATGGGGGAGGTCATGCTTTTTCAGTTTCTGTCAATTGGAGGTTTTACTATTTTTTTAATCTATTCCAGGGGAGGGTCATGTAATTTGTGACATTTCTACATTTGTCAGTGTTTTAGACTTAGATGTTTATTAGGCTATATATTGATGTGTGCCCGATGCCGCACCTCGTCTCTGAATCTCTGCTGGGCGTGCAATATCAAGTGTGCCTATAGGCTTTGTAGAGTGGTCTCAATCAAATGATCCATAGCCTATAGGCTATAGACTACAAAGTGTATGCTCGGATAAGCAGAGAGAAAAGTTATATTTCTAAGATAGCTGCTGGGATGGTGAAAATAAAACTAGGCATCATTACACACCGCAATGGATATTCCAAGTCTGAGCCTGGCATGCTCTGCTCTTGCTGATCAAAAACGTGTTTGTGTGCTGCCTAACCAATGGCTGTTCTGTGTAGGCTTAAGGTGGAAGTTCAGGAGGAGAGTCAAAGGCTTCTTCCGGGAAAAAAATTTAGTAGGCCCTCTCCAAAAAATGCACTATCTTCAGTGTGGACTAGCCTTTAGTACAGCCTATGTTCTGTTCAATTTTAGAAGTAAAGTGCAAAGATAAGAACGAGGACCGTAATGATGGTGCCAGGTTTCCTCCAGGTTTCCTCCAGAGGTCAATATTGGTATCATCAGACCAGAGTATCTTGTTTCGTATGGCCTGAGAGTCATTTTGCTTTGTCATTATGGGGTATTGTGTATAGATTGATGTGTAATAATAACAATTTAATCAATTTTAGAATGAGGCTGTAACTTAACAAAAAAGGGTCTGAATACTTTCTGAATGCACTGCACACTAAATCATATGTTTACATATGATTTATTTAGAATTCAAGGCACACTTAACCAGCATGGCTCCCACAGCAATCAACAGTGATACGCCATCCAATCTGGTTTGTGCTTAGAGGGACTATCATTTGTTTTTTCAACAGGACAATGACCCAAATCACTTCCAGGCTTTGTATGGGCTATTTAACCAAGAAGGAAAGTGATGGAGTGCTGCATCAGATGACCTGGCCTCCACAATCAACCGACCTCAACCCAATTGCGATGGTTTGGGATGAGTTGGACCGCAGAGTGAAGGAACAGCAGTGCTCAGCATGTGTGCAAACTCCTTCAAGACTGTTGGAAAAGCATTCCAGGTGAAGTTAGTTGAGAGAATGCCAAGAGTGTGCAAAGCTGTCATCAAGGCAAAGGGTGGATACTGGAGAATCTCAAATCTAAAATATATTTGATTTGTTTAACACTTTATTGGTTACTACATGATTCCATATGTGTTCTTTCATAGTTTTGATGTCTTCACTATTATTCTACAATGTAGAAAATGTAAAAAAAGAAAGAAAAACCCTTGATTGAGTTGGTGTGTCCAAACCTTTGACGGGTACTGTAGGACAGAATTTTTTTAACAAACTACCTTTAGATTTTGTGGGGGGACTATCTGTTGTTCAATGTGAATCAAATCAAATTTTATTGGTCACATACACGTGGTTAGCAGATGTTATTGCGGGTGTAGCGAAATGCTTGTGCTTCTAGCTCCGACAGTGCAGTAATATCTAACAAGTAATATCTAACAAATTACACAACATATACCCAATACACACAAATCCAAGTAGGAATGAATTAAGACTATGTACATATGGACGGGCGATGTCAGAGCAGAACGGACTAAGATACAGTAGAATAGTATAGAATACAGTATATACATATGAGATGAGTAATGCGAGATATGTAAACATTATTAAGTGACTAAGATATTGTAGAATAGTATAGAGCGTTTTCAGCTATACCTTTCGTGGCTGTTTATTTACCACCACAGACAGATGCTGGCACTAAGACCGCACTCAGTCAACTGTATAAGGAAATAAGCAAACAGGAAACCACTCACCCAGAGGTGGCGCTCCTAGTGGCCGAGACTTTAATGCAGGGAAACTTAAATCAGTTCTACCAAATTTCCATCAACTCCCTCGCCCTCCATTTGGTAAAACCGACCACAACTCTATCCTCCTGATTCTTGCTTACAAGCAAAAATTAAAGCAGGAAGCACCAGTGACTCGGTCTATAAAAAAGTGGTCAGATGAAGCAGATGCTAAACTACAGGACTGTTTTGCTAGCACTGACTGGAACATGTTCCGGGATTCTTCCGAGCTGTAGTCCACAGCTTTGATGCACATGTACTGACCTCGCCTTCTGGATGATAGCGGGGTGAACAGGCAGTGGCTGGGGTGGTTGATGTCCTTGATGATCTTCTTGGTCTTCCTGTGACGTCGGGTGCTGTAGGTGTCCCGGAGGGCAGGTAGTTTGCCCCCAGTAATGCATTGGGCAGACCGCACCACCGTCTGGAGAGCCTTGCGGTTGTGGGCGGTACAGTTGCCGTACCAGGCGGTGATACAGCCCGACATGATGCTTTCAATTGTGCATCTGTAAACATTTGGGAGGGTTTTAGGTGACAAACCAAATTTCTTCAGCCTCCTGAGGTTGAAGAGGCACTGCTGCCCCTTCTTCACCACACTGTCTGTGTGGGTGGACCATTTCAGTTTGTTTGTGATGTGTATGCTGAGAAACTTGCTGCTTTCTACCTTCTCCACTGCGGACCTGTCGATGTGGATAGGGGGGTGCAATATACAGGGACTACCAGTACTGAGTGGATGTGCAGGGGTACGAGATAATTGAGGTAGCTATGTATATATAGGTAGGGGTAAAGTGACTAGGCAACAGCATATATCATAAACAGTAGAAGCAGTGTATGTGGTGAGTGTGAAAGTGTGTGAGTGTGTGTGGCATCAGTATGCATGTGTGCGTGTGTTATGTGTGGGCATGTGTAGTTTGTGTATGTGTGCGTTGGGGTTTAAGTATGTGTTAGTGTGTGGGTAGAGTCCAGTGTTTTTGCATAGAGTCAGTGCAAGAGAAGTCCAGGGAGCTATGCTTAGCCACAGATTCTGAACCATTTCTACTTAGCTATAGTCTTCTGAGATGAGACAGGTGGAGGACAATGGACCTAAAGACTAGGAGGGTCTGAAGTCTCCTGAGGAGAGACAGGTGGAGGACAATGGACATAAAGACAAGGAGGGTGTGATGTCTCCTGAAGAGAGACAGGTGGAACAACGGACCTAAAGACAAGGAGGGTCTGAAGTCTCCTGAAGAGAGAAAGGTGGAGGACAACCTCCAGCCGAGCTTCAACGCCATACAACTCTCCTTCCGTGGCCTCCAACTGCTCTTAAACGCAGGGGAAACTCAATGCTTGCTATTCAACCGATCACTGCCCGCACCTGCCCGCACGTCCAGGATCACTACTCTGGACGGCTCTGACTTAGAATACGTGGATAACTACAAATACCTAGGTGTCTGATTAGACTGTAAACTCTCCTTCCAGACTCACATTAAGCATCTCCAATCCAAAATTAAATCTAGAATTGGCTTCCTATATCGCAACAAAGCATCCTTCACTCATGCTGCCAAACATACCCTCGTAAAACTGACCATCCTACCGATCCTCGACTTCGGTGATGTCATCTATAAAATAGCCTCCAACACTCTACTCAGCAAACTGGATGCAGTCTATCACAGTGCCATCCATTATGTCACCAACGCCCCATACACTACCCACCATTGCGACCTGTACACTCTCGTTGGTTGGCCCTCGCTTCATACTCGTCGCCAAACCCACTGGCTCCAGGTTATCTACAAGTCTCTGCTAGGTAAAGCCCCGCCTTATCTCAGCTCACTGGTCACCATAGCAGCACCGACTCGTAGCACGCGCTCCAGCAGGTATATCTCACTGGTCACCCCCAAAGCCAATTCCTCCTTTGGTCGTCTTTCCTTACAGTTCTCTGCTGCCAATGACTGGAACAAACTGCAAAAATCTCTGAAGCTGGAGACTCATATCTCCCTCACTAGCTTTAAGCACCAGCTGTCAGAGCAGCTCACAGAACACTGCACCTGTACATAGCCCATCTATCTACCTCATCCCCATACTGTATTTATTTATGTATCTTTCTCCTTTGCACCCCAGTATCTCTACTTGCACATTCATCTTCTGCACATCTACCATTTCAGTGTTTATTTTCTATATTGTAATTACTTCGCCACCATGGCCTATTTATTTCCTTAACTCCCTTATCTTACCTCATTTGCACTCACTGTATATAGACTTTTTGTTTCCTTTTGTTCTACTGTATTATTGACTATGTTTTGTTTATTCCATGTGTAACTCTGTGTTGTTCTATGTGTCGAACTGCTTTGCTTTGTCTTGGCCAGGTCACAGTTGTAAATGAGAACTTGTTCTCAACTGGCCTACACAAATAAATAAATAAATAAATAAAGGTGAAAAAAAGCACAAAAAAACAACGGACCTAAAGACAAGGAGGGTGTGATGTCTCCTTTTGTTTACTGGCCCAACGCTCTAAACTCTAGACTATCTGTGCTATGTAATGTACATTATGGATTTTATTTGTTGTTTCCTGTTTGGAACCCAGGAAGAGTTTCCCCCTAACCCTAAGGCTAGTGCTATGTAATGTACATTATGGATTTTATTTGTCGTTTCCTGTTTGGACCCCAGGAAGAGTAGCCACTGCCTTGGCAACAGCTATTTGGGGATCCTAATACATTCCTGGAGGAGGAATGTATTGTCCAAAAACAAAAACTGGCACCGACCCAATGATAAAGACCTTGAACATGCACACCTACTGGGGATATGGCCAATGTTCTCCGCTGGTGCCAATACAACAGGCTACTAGTTTGCTCAATTAAGTTAAGAAATTTGATCACATAAAGACAGATTGGAGTCTTTTCGTCATCTCTTTACAGCAACAGTAATTTGCTTTCCGCCATTGTATTGTAAAGAAACAGCAGGGAGCAGGTCTCGAACCCTCGACCTTCTGGCCCCGAGGTCCGGTGCGCTAAAGCATGCTCGTGCAGCAGAGTAGATTTCCGCGAATATAAACCCAGGGTCATTACACTACTCCCCCCTTTCAAAGAGCACGTCCTCGCGCTAGCTTGTGACTCTACGTCTTACAGGAACGCGCTCACCGGCCAAGCACACGCACTGTCGTGGATGGGAGGTCCAATCACTTCTGACACCAATGTAATGACCTGACTAGATCATAAAGGAACAATTGTCCAGACAAAGGGTTGAGTTTACGAATTGACGGTTTAGTAACCCAGCTATACACAGGCTACTGTTTGGCCATAGCACCACGTCAAATAAACGAAAGATACCCTACAAGCCAACCGTGACCTTCTCTTGTGAAGCCCAGACGTAAGAGAGAGAACAAAGGCTAAACCTGGTCTTAACTTCCAATGCACCATCCCCCTGCCCAACCCCCCTCCACTCCACTCAGCCAACTGCCAGGATGCCCGGCATCAGAACATTCCAGGCATTCCCGTGATTGCAGATAGCAGGTTTATTGGCATGTCGGACCCCGCGGACACAGGGTACTGATAAGTACACTGCTCAAAAAAATAAAAGGGAACACTTAAACAACACAATGTAACTCCAAGTCAATCACACTTCTGTGAAATCAAACTGTCCACTTAGGAAGCAACACTGATTGACAATACATTTCACATGATGTTGTGCAAATGGAATAGACAACAGGTGGAAATTATAGGCAATTAGCAAGACACCCCCATTAAAGGAGTGGTTCTGCAGGTGGTGACCACAGACCACTTCTCAGTTCCTATGCTTTCTGGCTGATGTTTTGGTCACTTTTGAATGCTGGCGGTGCTTTCACTCTAGTGGTAGCATGAGACGGAGTCTACAACCCACACAAGTGGCTCAGGTAGTGCAGCTCATCCAGGATGGCACATCAATGCGAGCTGTGGCAAGAAGGTTTGCTGTGTCTGTCAGCGTAGTGTCCAGAGCATGGAGGCGCTACCAGGAGGCCAGTACATCAGGAGACGTGGAGGAGGCCGTAGGAGGGCAACAACCCAGCAGCAGGACCGCTACCTCCGCCTTTGTGCAAGGAGGAGCACTGCCAGAGCCCTGAAAAATGACCTTCAGCAGGCCACAAATGTGCATGTGTCTGCTCAAACGGTCAGAAACAGACTCCATGAGGGTGGTATGAGGGCCCGACGTCCACAGGTGGGGGTTGTGCTTACAGCCCAACACCGTGCAGGACGTTTGGCATTTGCCAGAGAACACCAAGATTGGCAAATTCGCCACTGGCGCCCTGTGCTCTTCACAGATGAAAGCAGGTTCACACTGAGCACATGTGACAGACGTGACAGAGTCTGGAGACGCCGTGGAGAACGTTCTGCTGCCTGCAACATCCTCCAGCATGACTGGTTTGGAGGTGGGTCAGTCATGGTGTGGGGTGGCATTTCTTTGGGGGGCTGCACAGCCCTCCATGTGCTCGCCAGAGGTAGCCTGACTGCCATTAGGTACAGAGATGAGATCCTCAGACCCCTTGTGAGACCATATGCTGGTGCGCTTGGCCCTGGGTTCCTCCTAATGCAAGACAATGTTAGACCTCATGTGGCTGGAGTGTGTCAGCAGTTCCTGCAAGAGGAAGGCATTGATGCTATGGACCACGTTGCACCACAGACTGTCCAGGAGTTGGCAGATAATTTAGTCCAGGTCTGGGAGGAGATCCCTCAGGAGACCATCCGCCACCTCATCAGGAGCATGCCCAGGCGTTGTAGGGAGGTCATCCAGGCACGTGGAGGCCACACACACAACTGAGCCTCATTTTGACTTGTTTTAAGGACATTACATGAAAGTTGGATCAGCCTGTATTGTGGTTTTCCTTTAATTTTGAGTATGACTCCAAATCCAGACCTCCATGGGTTGATCAATTTGATTTCCATTGAGAATTTGTGTGATTTTGTTGTCAGCACATTCAACTATGTAAAGAAAAAAGTATTTAATAAGAAGATTTCATTCATTCAGATCTAGGATGTGTTATTTTAGTGTTCCCTTTATTTTTTTGAGCAGTGTACAACACAACCACCTGCTAGCCTAACACATAACACACAGCTGTCTGTGTGGGTCGCTACAGTATTTTTTAAATATTGCAATATGCTAGGCTGGGTCTCTCTGCTTTTCACTGACAGTCCCAACTCAATGATCTATTTTGGTATTTACTTTCTGGTGTAGTAGCCGATTGAATGATTATACATAAATAAAGACTATTTTTGGCAATTTAATTGACTTAATGGACACACCGCCTATGCCTTTTAATGTGGCATAAACACAACCAGTCATCTGCTGGTCAAACAATCACTAAATAAAGCAGCTCCTGTAGACTACCCGCGCACGTTAGTCCACTCACAAAATAATTTCAACATCCAAACCCCAACAGTGCACTATGCACCCGCAATTGGATAAATGGGGAAAAAAACATGATACAAAACACCTACGTGTATTGTAACATTACCCGCCTTGACAAAATGTAAGCGGTCTCCTCAAACCACAACGCAATGTGGGGTTTATACCACCCGGTTTCCAGTCAACTCGCACATTTTTCATGCGGCTAACATGCAGTTGTTTAAATAATGGTATAATAGCCTATATATTTTTGTTGTATTAAATTGTGATAGGCTCACGCTTTACCGGAATCGCGTACTCTAACATTTTATTTTTTGTTGCCGGGACGCCATACCGGACCGCATTACCTCTGAGTGTCCACTCGGCTTTACTGGCACATCCATTTTAACCGCTAAACTCATCATCATTCCGACAGTGAAAGCTGTCTTGAGTAATTTAATTTTCTATCATTTCTCTGTGTAACGTTAGCCAACTTACTGTGAAGGTAGAGATGAAGACGCTAGCTAAAGCTGAATAGAGAAGCCAAGTTCCTCAAACCTCGATTTCCAATGGGACGAAAGATCTGACAGCAATATGAGATAGATATTCCTACAGGTTCCACTCAGCTACCTTATTCTTACTCCAATCAAGTGGATACATAGAAAATCATTCAGACTTCGGCACCTCCATTTGTGGCTCGGGAATAAGGGGTTAAAAGTAGGCGGACCCTTGTGATAACAATAGCCAATCAAACAGCTAACATTATGTGCCGAAGCCACACACGTGAGATTTTAGAAACTGTCGATTGGTTAGCCGTCTCGGAACATGGATGTTGTCACAAGTCGTCGGCCAATGAAATGTATCACAAAGATCACACACGGAAGTGTGACAAGTTACCGTCAACGAATGAATCAAATGAACAAAGCTGATGTGTGAATGTCCTAAAGTACTAAAACCATATTGATAAACTATTTTGCTAAATGCTGTAGTTTCAAAGAATATGATACGGTCGTTTATGAAAAATACATCTCCAAATCGTGTCAGGGATTATAGAACGGTGGTCTATTCCACAAATTACCACCTGCTAAATCTATGAATTGAAATGCCTATTTACTCTGTTCCATCTCACTGCTCAATCCACTGTTTTATCAGCCCAGCTAGAAAAGTTATACACTTCATTTCCACGAAAAAAGCATCTAGACATTGTCTCTTAAGACTATTTCTTTAAGACTCGTAATTGCTTTTCAACAGTGGAATTTTGAATAGGTGTTGCTGTCTGTCTCTCCGACATTTGCAACATTGTTTTAATGTTGAAATTCGATCTCCACCTGCACTATTGTAAGGGATAAATCTATATTTACTGAAGTGTTACCTGGAGGAAAATGGGGGAGGTCATGCTTTTTCAGTTTCTGTCAATTGGAGGTTTTACTATTTTTTTAATCTATTCCAGGGGAGGGTCATGTAATTTGTGACATTTCTACATTTGTCAGTGTTTTAGACTTAGATGTTTATTAGGCTATATATTGATGTGTGCCCGATGCCGCACCTCGTCTCTGAATCTCTGCTGGGCGTGCAATATCAAGTGTGCCTATAGGCTTTGTAGAGTGGTCTCAATCAAATGATCCATAGCCTATAGGCTATAGACTACAAAGTGTATGCTCGGATAAGCAGAGAGAAAAGTTATATTTCTAAGATAGCTGCTGGGATGGTGAAAATAAAACTAGGCATCATTACACACCGCAATGGATATTCCAAGTCTGAGCCTGGCATGCTCTGCTCTTGCTGATCAAAAACGTGTTTGTGTGCTGCCTAACCAATGGCTGTTCTGTGTAGGCTTAAGGTGGAAGTTCAGGAGGAGAGTCAAAGGCTTCTTCCGGGAAAAAAATTTAGTAGGCCCTCTCCAAAAAATGCACTATCTTCAGTGTGGACTAGCCTTTAGTACAGCCTATGTTCTGTTCAATTTTAGAAGTAAAGTGCAAAGATAAGAACGAGGACCGTAATGATGGTGCCAGGTTTCCTCCAGGTTTCCTCCAGAGGTCAATATTGGTATCATCAGACCAGAGTATCTTGTTTCGTATGGCCTGAGAGTCATTTTGCTTTGTCATTATGGGGTATTGTGTATAGATTGATGTGTAATAATAACAATTTAATCAATTTTAGAATGAGGCTGTAACTTAACAAAAAAGGGTCTGAATACTTTCTGAATGCACTGCACACTAAATCATATGTTTACATATGATTTATTTAGAATTCAAGGCACACTTAACCAGCATGGCTCCCACAGCAATCAACAGTGATACGCCATCCAATCTGGTTTGTGCTTAGAGGGACTATCATTTGTTTTTTCAACAGGACAATGACCCAAATCACTTCCAGGCTTTGTATGGGCTATTTAACCAAGAAGGAAAGTGATGGAGTGCTGCATCAGATGACCTGGCCTCCACAATCAACCGACCTCAACCCAATTGCGATGGTTTGGGATGAGTTGGACCGCAGAGTGAAGGAACAGCAGTGCTCAGCATGTGTGCAAACTCCTTCAAGACTGTTGGAAAAGCATTCCAGGTGAAGTTAGTTGAGAGAATGCCAAGAGTGTGCAAAGCTGTCATCAAGGCAAAGGGTGGATACTGGAGAATCTCAAATCTAAAATATATTTGATTTGTTTAACACTTTATTGGTTACTACATGATTCCATATGTGTTCTTTCATAGTTTTGATGTCTTCACTATTATTCTACAATGTAGAAAATGTAAAAAAAGAAAGAAAAACCCTTGATTGAGTTGGTGTGTCCAAACCTTTGACGGGTACTGTAGGACAGAATTTTTTTAACAAACTACCTTTAGATTTTGTGGGGGGACTATCTGTTGTTCAATGTGAATCAAATCAAATTTTATTGGTCACATACACGTGGTTAGCAGATGTTATTGCGGGTGTAGCGAAATGCTTGTGCTTCTAGCTCCGACAGTGCAGTAATATCTAACAAGTAATATCTAACAAATTACACAACATATACCCAATACACACAAATCCAAGTAGGAATGAATTAAGACTATGTACATATGGACGGGCGATGTCAGAGCGGAACGGACTAAGATACAGTAGAATAGTATAGAATACAGTATATACATATGAGATGAGTAATGCGAGATATGTAAACATTATTAAGTGACTAAGATATTGTAGAATAGTATAGAGCGTTTTCAGCTATACCTTTCGTGGCTGTTTATTTACCACCACAGACAGATGCTGGCACTAAGACCGCACTCAGTCAACTGTATAAGGAAATAAGCAAACAGGAAACCACTCACCCAGAGGTGGCGCTCCTAGTGGCCGAGACTTTAATGCAGGGAAACTTAAATCAGTTCTACCAAATTTCCATCAACTCCCTCGCCCTCCATTTGGTAAAACCGACCACAACTCTATCCTCCTGATTCTTGCTTACAAGCAAAAATTAAAGCAGGAAGCACCAGTGACTCGGTCTATAAAAAAGTGGTCAGATGAAGCAGATGCTAAACTACAGGACTGTTTTGCTAGCACTGACTGGAACATGTTCCGGGATTCTTCCGAGCTGTAGTCCACAGCTTTGATGCACATGTACTGACCTCGCCTTCTGGATGATAGCGGGGTGAACAGGCAGTGGCTGGGGTGGTTGATGTCCTTGATGATCTTCTTGGTCTTCCTGTGACGTCGGGTGCTGTAGGTGTCCCGGAGGGCAGGTAGTTTGCCCCCAGTAATGCATTGGGCAGACCGCACCACCGTCTGGAGAGCCTTGCGGTTGTGGGCGGTACAGTTGCCGTACCAGGCGGTGATACAGCCCGACATGATGCTTTCAATTGTGCATCTGTAAACATTTGGGAGGGTTTTAGGTGACAAACCAAATTTCTTCAGCCTCCTGAGGTTGAAGAGGCACTGCTGCCCCTTCTTCACCACACTGTCTGTGTGGGTGGACCATTTCAGTTTGTTTGTGATGTGTATGCTGAGAAACTTGCTGCTTTCTACCTTCTCCACTGCGGACCTGTCGATGTGGATAGGGGGGTGCAATATACAGGGACTACCAGTACTGAGTGGATGTGCAGGGGTACGAGATAATTGAGGTAGCTATGTATATATAGGTAGGGGTAAAGTGACTAGGCAACAGCATATATCATAAACAGTAGAAGCAGTGTATGTGGTGAGTGTGAAAGTGTGTGAGTGTGTGTGGCATCAGTATGCATGTGTGCGTGTGTTATGTGTGGGCATGTGTAGTTTGTGTATGTGTGCGTTGGGGTTTAAGTATGTGTTAGTGTGTGGGTAGAGTCCAGTGTTTTTGCATAGAGTCAGTGCAAGAGAAGTCCAGGGAGCTATGCTTAGCCACAGATTCTGAACCATTTCTACTTAGCTATAGTCTTCTGAGATGAGACAGGTGGAGGACAATGGACCTAAAGACTAGGAGGGTCTGAAGTCTCCTGAGGAGAGACAGGTGGAGGACAATGGACATAAAGACAAGGAGGGTGTGATGTCTCCTGAAGAGAGACAGGTGGAACAACGGACCTAAAGACAAGGAGGGTCTGAAGTCTCCTGAAGAGAGAAAGGTGGAGGACAACCTCCAGCCGAGCTTCAACGCCATACAACTCTCCTTCCGTGGCCTCCAACTGCTCTTAAACGCAGGGGAAACTCAATGCTTGCTATTCAACCGATCACTGCCCGCACCTGCCCGCACGTCCAGGATCACTACTCTGGACGGCTCTGACTTAGAATACGTGGATAACTACAAATACCTAGGTGTCTGATTAGACTGTAAACTCTCCTTCCAGACTCACATTAAGCATCTCCAATCCAAAATTAAATCTAGAATTGGCTTCCTATATCGCAACAAAGCATCCTTCACTCATGCTGCCAAACATACCCTCGTAAAACTGACCATCCTACCGATCCTCGACTTCGGTGATGTCATCTATAAAATAGCCTCCAACACTCTACTCAGCAAACTGGATGCAGTCTATCACAGTGCCATCCATTATGTCACCAACGCCCCATACACTACCCACCATTGCGACCTGTACACTCTCGTTGGTTGGCCCTCGCTTCATACTCGTCGCCAAACCCACTGGCTCCAGGTTATCTACAAGTCTCTGCTAGGTAAAGCCCCGCCTTATCTCAGCTCACTGGTCACCATAGCAGCACCGACTCGTAGCACGCGCTCCAGCAGGTATATCTCACTGGTCACCCCCAAAGCCAATTCCTCCTTTGGTCGTCTTTCCTTACAGTTCTCTGCTGCCAATGACTGGAACAAACTGCAAAAATCTCTGAAGCTGGAGACTCATATCTCCCTCACTGTCACGTTCTGACCTCTATTTCCTTTGTTTTGTATGTAGTTAGTATGGTCAGGGCGTGAGTTGGGTGGGCAGTCTGTTTGTTTTTCTATGATTTGGGTATTTCTATGTTTCGGCCTAGTATGGTTCTCAATCAGAGGCAGGTGTCATTAGTTGTCTCTGATTGAGAATCATACTTAGGTAGCCTGGGTTTCACTGTGTGTTTGTGGGTGATTGTTCCTGTCACTGTGTTTGTTGTCACAGGATAGGACTGTTTTGCGTTTGCACATTTCTTGTTTTTGTTAGTTTGTTCATGTGTAGGGATTTATTAAAACATGAATAACCACCACGCTGCGCTTTGGTCCGCTTCTCTTCCTCCTACAGACGAACGCCCTTACAGAATCACCCACCACCAACGGACCAAGCAGCGTGTTAACAGACAGGAGCCACAGGAGAGGCAACAGAGGCAGCAGCAGCAGGAGCAGCAGCAGCTGCAGTGGGAGAGGCTGCACCACCTGGAGAAATGGACATGGGAGGAAGAACTGGACGGTAAAGGACCCTGGGCTCAGCCCGGAGAATATCGCCGCCCCAAGGAAGAACTGGAGGCGGCGAAAGCTGAGAGGCGCAGATATGAGGAGGCAGCACGGCGTAGCGGATGGAAGCCCGGGAGTCAGCCCCAAAAATTTCTTGGGGGGGGGCTAACAGGGAGTATGGCTACGCCAGGTAGGAGACCTGAGCCAACTTCCTGTGGTTACCGGGGGGCTAGAGAGACCGGGCAGGCACCGTGTTATGCTGTGGAGCGCACGGTGTCCCCAGTGCGGGTGCACAGCCCGGTGCGGTACATTCCAGCTCCGCGTATCGGCCGGGCTAGAGTGGGCATCGAGCCAAGTGCCATGAAGCCGGCTCTACGCATCTGGTCTCCAGTGCGTCTCCTTGGGCCGGCTTACATGGCACCAGCCTTGCGCACGGTGTCCCCGGTTCGCCTGCATAGCCCAGTGCGGGCTATTCCACCTCGCCGCACTGGCAGGGCGACCGGGACCATTCAACCGGGTAAGGTTGGGCAGGCTCGGTGCTCAAGAGCTCCAGTGCGCCTGCACGGCCCGGTCTATCCGTCACCACCTCCACACCCCAGCCCTCCGGTGGCAGCTCCCCGTACCAGGCTGTCTCTCCGGCCCATCCGTCCAGAGCCTTCCTCCTCTCCAGCGCTGCCGGAGTCTCCCGCCTCTCCGGCGCTACCAGAGCCTTCCTCCTCTCCAGCGCTGCCGGAGCCTCCCGCCTGTCCGGCGCCTCTGCCGGAGCCTCCCGCCTGTCCGGCGCCTCTGCCGGAGCCTCCCGCCTGCCCGGCGCCGCTGCCGGAGTCTCCCGCCTCTCCGGCGCTACCAGGGCCTTCCTTTTCTCCAGCGTTGCCGGAGCTTCCCGTCTGCCCAGCGCCAGCTGAGCTTCCCGTCTGCCCAGCGCCGCCAACGCCGCCCGTCTGCCCAGCGCCGCCAACGCCGCCCGTCTGCCCAGCGCCGCCAACGCCGCCCGTCTGCCAGGAGCCGCCAGTGCCGCCCGTCTGCCAGGAGCCGCCAGTGCCGCCCGTCTGCCAGGAGCCGCCAGTGCCGCCCGTCTGCCAGGGGCCGCCAGTGCCGCCAGTCAGCCAGGGGCCGCCAGTGCCGCCAGTCAGCCAGGGGCCGCCAGTGCCGCCAGTCAGCCAGGGGCCGCCAGTGCCGCCAGTCAGCCAGGGGCCGCCAGTGCCGCCAGTCAGCCAGGGGCCGCCAGTGCCGCCAGTCAGCCAGGGGCCGCCAGTGCCGCCAGTCAGCCAGGGGCCGCCAGTGCCGCCAGTCAGCCAGGGGCCGCCAGTGCCGCCAGTAAGCCAGGGGCCGCCAGTCAGCCAGGGGCCGCCAGTAAGCCAGGGGCCGCCAGTGCCGCCAGTAAGCCAGGGGCCGCCAGTGCCGTCAGTCAGCCAGGGGCCGCCCGAGCAGCTGCCCCTCTGTCCAGAGCAGCTGTCGCCCCTCTGTCCCAAGCTGCTGCCGCCCCTCTGTCCCGAGCAGCTGCCCCTCTGTCCCGAGCAGCTGCCGCCCCTCTGTCCCGAACTGCTATCGCCCCTCTGTCCCGAGCAGCTATCGCCCCTCTGTCCCGAGCAGCTATCGCCCCTCTGTCCCGAGCTGCTATCGCCCCTCTGTCCCGAGCTGCTATCGCCCCTCTGTCCCGAGCTGCTGCCGCCCCTCTGTCCCGAGCAGCTGCTCCTCTGTCCCGAGCAGTTGTCCCTCTGTCCCGAGCAGCTGTTTCACCTCTGTCCCGAGCTGCCCCTCTGTCCCAAGCAGCCCCTCTGTCCAGTGGGGTCATTGAGAGGGGTGGCCATGGTGAGAAGGCCACGGAGGCGGACAATAAGGCGGACTAAGACAATGGTGAAGTGGGGTCCGCGTCCCGCGCCAGAGCCGCCACCGCGGACAGACGCCCACCCAGACCCTCCCCTATAGGTCAAGGTTTTGCGGCCGGAGTCCGCACCTTTGGGGGGGGGTACTGTCACGTTCTGACCTCTATTTCCTTTGTTTTGTATGTAGTTAGTATGGTCAGGGCGTGAGTTGGGTGGGCAGTCTGTTTGTTTTTCTATGATTTGGGTATTTCTATGTTTCGGCCTAGTATGGTTCTCAATCAGAGGCAGGTGTCATTAGTTGTCTCTGATTGAGAATCATACTTAGGTAGCCTGGGTTTCACTGTGTGTTTGTGGGTGATTGTTCCTGTCACTGTGTTTGTTGTCACAGGATAGGACTGTTTTGCGTTTGCACATTTCTTGTTTTTGTTAGTTTGTTCATGTGTAGGGATTTATTAAAACATGAATAACCACCACGCTGCGCTTTGGTCCGCTTCTCTTCCTCCTACAGACGAACGCCCTTACACTCACTAGCTTTAAGCACCAGCTGTCAGAGCAGCTCACAGAACACTGCACCTGTACATAGCCCATCTATCTACCTCATCCCCATACTGTATTTATTTATGTATCTTTCTCCTTTGCACCCCAGTATCTCTACTTGCACATTCATCTTCTGCACATCTACCATTTCAGTGTTTATTTTCTATATTGTAATTACTTCGCCACCATGGCCTATTTATTTCCTTAACTCCCTTATCTTACCTCATTTGCACTCACTGTATATAGACTTTTTGTTTCCTTTTGTTCTACTGTATTATTGACTATGTTTTGTTTATTCCATGTGTTGTTCTGTGTCGAACTGCTTTGCTTTGTCTTGGCCAGGTCACAGTTGTAAATGAGAACTTGTTCTCAACTGGCCTACACAAATAAATAAATAAATAAATAAAGGTGAAAAAAAGCACAAAAAAACAACGGACCTAAAGACAAGGAGGGTGTGATGTCTCCTTTTGTTTACTGGCCCAACGCTCTAAACTCTAGACTATCTGAGCTATGTAATGTACATTATGGATTTTATTTGTTGTTTCCTGTTTGGAACCCAGGAAGAGTTTCCCCCTAACCCTAAGGCTAGTGCTATGTAATGTACATTATGGATTTTATTTGTCGTTTCCTGTTTGGACCCCAGGAAGAGTAGCCACTGCCTTGGCAACAGCTATTTGGGGATCCTAATAAATAGGCAATACTGAACCCAATCCCCAGCAGGACCATCTGAAGTAGTTTGGAATCAGACCCTCAAACAGGCCCAGGCCTCATTCTAACAAGGTAGGCTAGTTTTCTGTTTGTCTGTCTGCCAGTCTGCCTGACTGGTAGGATAGATGAAACATAGTAGGGTATCTTTCCTTCTGCTTGCACACACCAGTATGGATGAAACATGAACCACATTCAGAAAACATTTAAAAATGTTAATAGATGTGTTTTAGGACTTGATAAATGGTAGTCTTCAAATGAAGCTCTTGTCACTCGTTCGCTCTCCTCTTTCTGTCTTCCTCTGTGGCCATACAGCTGTCTGTCTGTCTCTCTGCATGCACGCTACTATGTTGTAATGGGGAAAACTCCTCTCTCCATAGTCGTACAGTTGTTAGCGCAAATGGTTGATCTACAGTTTGCAGTCCTGACCACCAGAGAACAGCTGCAGCTCCAGCTGAACAGCAACCAGGACCAGACTGAAAGACAGACTGGCCAGATCATGGTTTAGATCTGACGCAGACTAGACACACTGGCTACATTCTCCAGAAGTGTGCACTCATATTATCCCCCTCATGGATATAAATGAATGGACTGGTGTGAGGAAGGTATTTGAGGTAGATATGTACACGAAGGCAGGGTAAAGTGACTAGACATCAGGATAGATAATAATAAGGTATTTGAGGTAGATATGTACATGAAGGCAGGGTAAAGTGACTAGACATCAGGATAGATAATAATAAGGTATTTGAGGTAGATATGTACATGAAGGCAGGGTAAAGTGACTAGACATCAGGATAGATAAGGTATTTGAGGTAGATATGTACATGAAGGCAGGGTAAAGTGACTAGACATCAGGATAGATAAGGTATTTGAGGTAGATATGTACATGAAGGCAGGGTAAAGTGACTAGGCATCAGAATAGATAATAATACGGTATTTCAGGTAGATATGTACATGAAGGCAGGGTAAAGTGACTAGGCATCTGGGATAGATAATAATAAGGTATTTGAGGTAGATATGTACATGAATGCAGGGTAAAGTGACTAGGCATCAGGATAGATAATAATAAGGTATTTGAGGTAGATATGTACATGAATGCAGGGTAAAGTGACTAGGCATCAGGATAGATAATAAAAGTTAAAAAAGGCTGTGTTTTTTACAGACAGTCCAATTTTATTGAGCAATCTGATCAGCTCTGAAAAAAATCTGATGTGAAAAGATCTGATTTGATTGGTCATAAAACCAATTAGTGGAATTGGGCTGCCTGTGTATACTAAAAGCAATCCAATTAAAGGAAATTTGACTATAAAATATAGCGTCTACGGTGGGGGAATTATACTGAACGATATATTGAGTTGATCCGGCCGAGCGTTGCCGATAACTGCCGAAGTGTTTCGGAAACGCGTATCTGGTTTACTTCCTGGACCAATGGTGGCCGCCATCCTCTGCTAGCCCGAAAGCCCAGCCTCCTCGAGTAGCTGGTGCAGTTTGATAACACGGACCAGGCAGGACTGGATAGCTACAGGATTTCAGTGTTTGCAGCGATACTAGATACTTTGTTTAATAGCATGATTCGTGTACGAGCATCGTAGCTAGCTGAAACGCGATAGCTCCAAGACGCTGTTTTGGCAAGTCGCCTGTTTTAACCCATCTATTGTTGCGCGCGTCTGCCAGCGTTTTGATTACAGTGAGTAGGAAGGAAGAAAACGCACACACCCCTCCGCTCTTATGGTAGTGACTAGAGGGAGGCTCGGGAAAAAGAAAGAATAGGTAGAGAGATCTCGATTGTTGTCTTTTGGAAAGTTGAATCTACTTCCGAGGATAAAGGTTGGTCATCCCAATGGCGTCAATTTCGAAGGTGTCCATTCTGGATTACTTCAACATCGTGTTCGAGGGGGAGAACGGCAAGATCGAGTCCAACTGTAAAGCATGCGGCACCAGGATACAGGCGAAGAGGAGCGTCACATCCAACTTCGTCACACATCTCAAGGTACCGTATAGATCTGTTTTAACTAAGCTATAGATCTGTCTGACCGTAGGTGACAGTAGGCTATAGGCAGGGTTGGGTGAGTTATTTTCGAAATGTAATCCGTTACTAGTTACCTGTCAAATTGTAATCAGTAAGGTACTTTTTGGATTATCCAAACCCAGTAATGTAATCTGATTACATGTAGTTTTACATTACTTTCAACCTTAAGAGGCATTTTGAAGAAGACAAATGTATGTTACCAATTTAATGACGTCTATTGCAGGATAAGTCCATGTTAAAGATTACATAACTGGCCATATTTGGATGTTACATTTTATTTTATGGGTTGGTAATGTAGGCGTCTTCTAACCCATCGCTTTCTACTACATATAATATGATTAAATTGTATCTTTATATTAAAAACCAAAGTCCATCAGAATTCCAATCAATCAATCAAATGTATTTATAAAGCCCTTTTTACATCAGCTGTTGTCACAAAGTGCTGTACAGAATTTAAGAGCTGGAGTTACTATACAATTTTACCTTTATTTAACTAGGCAAGTCAGTTAAGAACAAATTCTTATTTTCAATGACGGCCTAGGAACAGTGGGTTGTTCCTGTTCAGGGGCAGCTTTGTACCTTGTCAGCTCGGGGATTTGAACTTGCAACCTTTCGGTTACTAGTCCAACTCTCTAACCCTGCCCCAATCATTCCAAACATTGTATACCCTGGGATCTTCAAGAACAGGACTTGGAAATATGGAAGTATAGATTATCCAAATTTATTTAACTGAGCATAACCCAAAACTATAGATTTATTAGCCAGCCCTACTCTGTTGTTTATGATTTTGTTGTCATAGAGGGCTGATTTGGCTCATTGATTTAAGTTTAAAAATAAATGCTGCCCTTATGGAATGGCATGCTTTGAGCACTACTGAAAAGTGCTATTTACATGTGAAAAATGAATGCCATATTCTGCATTTGCTAAAGGCCTATTGTTTACCTTTTTCTTGGTGACAATTTGATATCTTGGTAATATGCAGCTGTTTAACGGGCAAATCCACAGAAGTAACAGAAGCAACAAAGATACAATAACAAAACGGTCTCTGTTTTGGTGAAAAACTGAGGGATGGGCAAGGAGAAATGTAACCACTCTCAGAGTAATAGACAGAGCTGTGAATGTAAGGACTGACCATCCATGATATCAACACTATTGTTTTAACCATGCTATGAGGCTATACAGTGTTTGTTTACATTTACAGTGTTTACAAACATTGGAGTAAAACAAGCATATATTTTGGGTTCTCATGGAGTTTGACAGTTGAACTAAGCTCATGAGGCTAATAATAAGTTATATTCTTCAAGAATCAATGGACATGTATACAGTACCAGTCAAAAGTTTGGACACATCTACTCATTCTAGGATTTTTCTTTATTTTTAATATTTTCTACATTGTCGAATAATAATGAAGACATCAAAACTATGAAATAACACATGGAATCATGTAGTAACCAAAGATTCACCGTCTTCTAAACTTCTTCTAAACGGTGGCTAAACGGTGGCTACTTCTTCTAAGTAGCCACCGTTTGCCTTGATGACAGCTTTGCACACTGTTGGCATTCTCTCAACCAGCTTCATGAGGTAGTCACCTGGAATGCGTTTCAATTAACAAGTGTGCGTTGTTAATTTGTGGAAATCCTTTCCTTAATGCGTTTGATCCAATCACTTGTCTTGTGACAAGGTAGGGGTGGTATACAGAAGGTAGCCCTATTTAGTAAAATAACAAGTCCATATTATGGCAAGAACAGCTCATAGAAGCAAAGATAAATGACAGTCCATTATTACTTTAAAACATGAAGGTCAGTAAATCTGGAAAATGTCAAGAACTTTGAACATTTCTTCAAGTGCAGTCGCAAAAACCATCAAGCGCAATGATGAAACTGGCTCTCACGAGGACCACCACAGGAATGGAAGACCCAGAATTACCTCTGCTGCAGAGGATACGTTCATTAGAGTTAACTGCATCTCAGATTGCAGCCCAAATAAATGCTTCACAGAATGCAAGTAAGACACATCTCAACATCAACTGTTCAGAGGAGATTGTGTGAATCCCGCTTTCATTGTTGAATTGCTGCAAAGGAACCACTACTAAAGGACATCAATGAGAAGAAGAGACTTACTTGGGCCAAGAAACATGAGCAATGGACATTAGACTGGTGGAAGTCTGTCCTTTGGTCTGATGAGTCAAAATGTGAGATTTTGGATTCCAACCACCATGTCTTTGAGACGCAGAGTAGGTAAACGACTGATGGCATGTGTGGTTCCCACTGTGAAGCATGGAGGAGGAGGTGTGATGTTGTGAGAGTGCATTGCTGCCTACACAGTCAGTGATTTTATTTAGAATTCAAGGCACACTTAATCAGCATGCCTACCACAGCATTCTGCAGCGATACTCCATGCCATCTGGTTTCCGCTTAGTGGGACTATCAGTTGTTTTTCTACTGGACAATGACCCAACACACCTCCAGGTTGTGTAAGAGCAATTTTACCAAGTGATGGAGTGCTGCATCAGATGACTTGGCCTCCACAATCACCCGACCTCAACCCAATTGAGATGGTTTGGGATGAGTCTTGGGAACTAATTCAAGACTGGTGGGAAAGCATTCCAGGTGAAGCTGGTTGAGAAAATGCCAAGAATGTGCAAAGCTGTCATCAAGCCTAATGGTGGCTACTTTGAAGAATCTAAAATATAAGGCAGATTTTGATTTGTGTAACACCATGGATTACAGGCAACATCCGCATCGAGCTAAAGGCTAGAGCTGCCACTTTCAAGTAGCGGGACACTAATCCGGACGCTGATAAAAAATCCTGCTACACCCTCAGAAGAACCATCAAACAGGCAAAGCATGGATACAGGATTAATATTGAATCCTACTACACCGGCTCTGACGCTCGTCGGATGTGGCAGGGCTAGAAGAATATTCCGGACTACAAATGGAAAGCCAGCCGCGAGCTGCTTTGACATGTTAATAGATTATATTTATTAATTAACATAATGCAAAGGGAGTGAACAGAAAAAAAATCTAAATCAAATCCGTATTTGGTGTGACCACACTTTGCTTTCAAAACAGCATCAATTGTTGTAGGTACACTTGTGCAAAGTCAGGGATTTTGTAGGCATACAGTGCCTTGCGAAAGTATTCGGCCCCCTTGAACTTTGCGACCTTTTGCCACATTTCAGGCTTCAAACATAAAGATATAAAACTGTATTTTTTTGTGAAGAATCAACAACAAGTGGGACACAATCATGAAGAGGAACGACATTTATTGGATATTTCAAACTTTTTTAACAAATCAAAAACTGAAAAATTGGGCGTGCAAAATTATTCAGCCCCCTTAAGTTAATACTTTGTAGCGCCACCTTTTGCTGCGATTACAGCTGTAAGTCGCTTGGGGTATGTCTCTATCAGTTTTGCACATCGAGAGACTGACATTTTTCTCCTTGTATGAGCTGAAAGTTTAGAGGGACGGCCAGGTCTTGGTAGATTTGCAGTGGTCTGATACTCCTTCCATTTCAATATTATCGCTTGCACAGTGCTCCTTGGGATGTTTAAAGCTTGGGAAATCTTTTTGTATCCAAATCCGGCTTTAAACTTCTTCACAACAGTATCTCGGACCTGCCTGGTGTGTTCCTTGTTCTTCATGATGCTCTCTGCGCTTTTAACGGACCTCTGAGACTATCACAGTGCAGGTGCATTTATACGGAGACTTGATTACACACAGGTGGATTGTATTTATCATCATTAGTCATTTAGGTCAACATTGGATCATTCAGAGATCCTCACTGAACTTCTGGAGAGAGTTTGCTGCACTGAAAGTAAAGGGGCTGAATAATTTTGCACGCCCAATTTTTCAGTTTTTGATTTGTTAAAAAAGTTTGAAATATCCAATAAATGTCGTTCCACTTCATGATTGTGTCCCACTTGTTGTTGATTCTTCACAAAAAAATACAGTTTTATATCTTTATGTTTGAAGCCTGAAATGTGGCAAAAGGTCGCAAAGTTCAAGGGGGCCGAATACTTTCGCACGGCACTGTATGTAACAGTATAATTTTAGACCGTCCCCTCGCCCATACCCGGGCGCGAACCAGGGACCCTCTGCACACATCAACAACAGTCACCCACGAAGCTTCGTTACCCATCGCTCCACAATGCAGCGCAAGGGGAACCACTACTTCAAGGTCTCAGAGCAAGTGACGTCACCGATTGAAACACTATTTAGCGCGCACCACCGCTAACTAAGCTAGCGTTTCACATCCGTTACACATATGGTCAGGTGTATATTTAAACAATTATACCAAACAGGTGCTAATGATCATCAATTCATTATGTAGGTTGAAACACAGTCATTAACTGAAACAGCTGTGTAGGAGGAATAAAATTGGGTGAGGAACAGCCAAACTCAGCTAACAAGGTGAGGTTGCTGAAGACAGTTTACTGTCAAAGTCAAGACTGAGTACAGCAACAAGACACAGGGTAGTTATACTGCCTCAGCAAGGTCTCTCCCAGGCAGACATTTCAAGGCAGACAGGGGTTTCCAGGTGTGCTGTCCAAGCTCTTTTTGAAGAAGCACAAAGAAACGGGCAACGTTGAGGACCATAGACGCAGTGGTGAGCCAAGGAAACTTACTGCAGCAGATGAAAGACACATCATGTTTACTTTCCTTTGCAATTGGAAGATGTCCAGCAGTGCCATCAGCTCAGAATTGGCAGAAAACAGTGAAACTCTGGTACACCCATCTACTGTCCAGAGAAGTCTGGTCAGAAGTGGCCTTCATGGAAGACTTGCGGCCAAAAATCCATACCTCCGACGTGGAAACAAGGGCAAGCGACTCAACTATGCACGAAAACACAGGAACTGGGGTGCAGAAAAATGGCAGCAGGTGCTCTGAACTGATGCGTCAACATTTGAAATATTTGGCTGTAGCAGAAGGCAGTTTGTTCGCTGAAGGGCTGGAGAGCACGAATGAGTGTCTGCAGGCAACAATGAAGCATGGTGGAGGTTCCTTGCATGTTTGGGGCTGCATTTCTGCCAATGGAGTTGGGGATTTGGTCAGAATTAATGGTATCCTCAATGCTGAGAAGTACAGGCAGATACTTATCCACCATGCAATACCAATAAGGAGGCATCTGATTGGCCCAAAATGTATTCCTGCAGCATGACAACAACCCCAAACACAGTTCTTAATTGACTTTCGCTGTATCTTCAGCGTAAAGAAGAACAATGAGTCCTGGATGTGATGGTATGGCCCCCACAGCCGTGACATCAATGAGTTTGTCTGGGATTACACGAGGAGGGAGTTGCAGAGGGAGGTGTTTATTGCCAGAGTTCATAGCTTAGTAATGAGCATTTAGAGCACTATGGTGTTGAACGCTGAGCTGTAGTTAATGAATAGCATTGCAGGATTTCTTATAAGCTTCCAGGTTAGAGTCCCGCACCTTGAAAGCGGCAGCTCTACCCTTTAGCTCATTGCGAATGTTGCCTGTAATCCATGGCTTCTAGTTGGGGTATGTACGTACGGTCACTGTGGGGACAACGTCCTCGATGCACTTATTGATAAAGCCAGTGACTGATGTGGTGTACTCCTCAATGCCATCAGAATAATCCCGGGAACATATTCCAGTCTGTGATCGCAAAACATTCCTGTAGTTTAGCATCTGCTTCATCGTTTGTTATAAACCAAGTCACTGGTGCTTCCTGCTTTCATTTTTTTTTTGTAAGCAGGAATCAGGAGGATAGAGTTGTGGTCGGTTTTACCACCTGGAGGGTGAGGGAGAGCTTTGTTTCGATGAAACATGAGATATTACAGTTTTTGATGTCCTGTTGGTAGGATATTCGTGATCGTACCTCGTCTAATTTGTTGTTTAATGATTGTACGTTGGCAAGTAATACCGATGGTAAGGGCAGATTTCCCACTCGCCACCGGCAGATCCTCACAAGGCAACCAGGCCTGTGTCCTCTATACCTCCGTCTCTTTCTCCTGCCAATGACGGGGTTTTCGGCGTTGTCGGGTGTCTGAAGTACGTCCTGCGCATCCTGTTTGTTGAAGAAAAAAAATCTGTCTAATCCGAGTTGAGTGATCGCTGTCCTGATATCCAGAAGCTCTTTGTCTAATCCGAGTTGAGTGATCGCTGTCCTGATATCCAGAAGCTCTTTGTCTAATCCGAGGTGAGTGATCGCTGTCCTGATATCCAGAAGCTCTTTGTCTAATCCGAGGTGAGTGATCGCTGTCCTGATATCTAGAAGCTCTTTGTCTAATCCGTGGTGAGTGATCGCTGTCCTGATATCCAGAAGCTCTTTGTCTAATCCGAGTTGAGTGATCGCTGTCCTGATATCCAGAAGCTCTTTGTCTAATCCGAGGTGAGTGATCGCTGTCCTGATATCCAGAAGCTCTTTGTCTAATCCGAGGTGAGTGATCGCTGTCCTGATATCCAGAAGCTCTTTTTTGCCGTAAAATACGGTGGCAGAAACATTATGTACAAAATAAATGACAAATAACGCACAAAACCCCCCACATAATAGCACAATTGTTTAGACGGCCGTGAAACTGCTGCCATTTCTTCCACCACCATCCATTAGGGATTATTTATTTTATCAGAGTGAAATAGATTGAGCAATAAAAGCTCCACTTTTATTCCATAGGCTGGGATCTGCACTGTGCAGCTGTTGCAAGAGTGCATTTTTCACTTGCTGTCCACTGGTTTCAAAAACAATGATTTGATGGGCATCATAAACGTTTTCAATTCAACCATTATTGGGTTCAAATACATATTTGCATTTGTGAACAGCCATCCACAACAACCACAATGCGCAAATAGCTAAATGAGACAGCGCATTGATGTGAATTACACTGCTGCTATGTAGATATCAATAATAAGTGATATCCGTATTTCCGTAGACCACACTGCTGTCATCCTTTACCTCTAAACGTTTATTAAAGTTGGATAATCTTTGGATGCCAATAGCAGTCGCATCATTGGAAGACATAGCCTTAGCACACATAGCACTGTAGCCTTCAAAAGCCTTTTCCTGCTCTTTCCCCGCGATCCATCAAACAAAAAAGTAATCCTCAAAGTAATCAAGTTTTTCAAAAGTATCTTAACTAAGGTATAGATCTGGGTGTCTGACAGTAGGAGACAACAGGTACAGCAGGTTATAGGTCTGTCTTAACTAAGGTATACATCTGTCTGTCTGGGTGGCTGACAGAAGGTGACAACAGGTACAGTAGGCTACTGGCTGTGATAGATACAGTATTGTCTGTGTATGAAACTGATTGCACATTGTATTCCATAGGGATAGGTAGAAGCAGGCTGAGGCTGAATTATACAGTTCTTGTTTGTCTCTGTGTGAAATTCTATTTTATTAATCAATATCAAATCTAAAACATTGCAATAGGTAGTCTGTCTGACATTTGATCATCAGAATTACACACTCTCTCTCGTTTCTACAGAGGAAGCACCAGGCGATGTACGATGAGTTTGTAAAGAAGAAGGATATGAAGCGAGAAGCCTACTCCTCATCTTCCTCCTCCCTCCATCCCTACTCCTCATCCTCCCTTCACAGCCTGGCCAACGGAGGAGGCCATCGCTGCAGTCACTCCATCACCGCTGGAGGGGTGGGAGTAGGGGGAGGGGGAGGAAGAGAGGGAGCAGGAGAAGGGGTGACGAAGTTCCACAGACACGACCCTCGCCAGGTGTGTGTGTGTGTTTTAGTAAATTTAGTGTCAGAACTATGCAAACTTATAGTTAAAATCAGTTTTTTTGTGCAACCACATTTTCCAAAAAAGTATTTGCTCTGAATTAATATTCAAAGATGTCTGCAGAAATAATGGGGTGTCAGCTATTACATGGCACCGTGAGTATTCTCTTTTGGCTATTGAACTACAATTAGTGAAGTGGATCGACACCCGCTAACAGAATGACGTCATGGGTCCCTGATCTGTACAATACAGAAATGCATCATTATGGCTTCAATGTTGTTCTCCTCATGTTCCATAAGATTGGACATCACAGTTTTGGTCAGTACAGTAGGGTAGAGGTCAGTAGAGTTCAGTACGGCAGGCTAGGATTCAGTACAGTAGGCTAGCATTCAGTACAATAGGGTAGTGTTCAGTACGGTGGAGTTCAGTACGGTAGTGTAGAGTTTAGTGCAGTAGACTAGGATTCAGTATGGTAGAGGTCAGTACGGTAGGGTAGAGGTCAGTACGGTAGGGTAGAAGTCAGTACTAGGGTTCAGTACGGTAGGCTAGGATTCAGTTCGGTAGGATAGAGTTTAGTACAGTAGACTAGGATTCAGTATGGTGGGGTAGGATTCAGTATGGTAGGGTTAGGTACGGTAGGGTACAGTTCAGTACGAGGGTTCAGTACGGTAGGGTAGAGTTCAGTACGAGGGTTCAGTACGGTAGAGTTCAGTACGGTAGGGTAGAGTTCAGTACGGTAGGGTAGAGTTCAGTACGGTAGACTAGGATTCAGTACGGTGGGGTAGGATTCAGTATGGTAGGGTTCAGTACGGTAGGGTAGAGTTCAGTACGGTAGGGTACAGTTCAGTACGAGGGTTCAGTACGGTAGGGTAGAGTTCAGTACGAGGGTTCAGTACGGTAGGGTAGAGTTCAGTACGAGGGTTCAGTACGGTAGGGTAGAGTTCAGTACGAGGGTTCAGTACGGTAGGGTAGAGTTCAGTACGAGGGTTCAGTACGGTAGGGTAGAGTTCAGTACGAGGGTTCAGTACGGTAGGGTACAGTTCAGTACGAGGGTTCAGTACGGTAGAGTTCAGTACGGTAGGGTAGAGTTCAGTACGGTAGGGTAGAGTTCAGTACGGTAGACTAGGATTCAGTACGGTGGGGTAGGATTCAGTATGGTAGGGTTCAGTACGGTAGGGTAGAGTTCAGTACGGTAGGGTACAGTTCAGTACGAGGGTTCAGTACGGTAGGGTAGAGTTCAGTACGAGGGTTCAGTACGGTAGGGTAGAGTTCAGTACGAGGGTTCAGTACGGTAGGATAGAGTTCAGTACGAGGGTTCAGTACGGTAGGGTAGAGTTCAGTACGAGGGTTCAGTACGGTAGGGTAGAGTTCAGTACGGTAGGTACCGTAGGGTAGAGTTCAGTACGGTAGGGTAGAGTTCAGTATGATGGTTCAGTACGGTAGGGTAGAGGTCAGTACGAGGGTTCAGTACAGTAGGGTAGAGGTCAGTACGGTAGGGTAGAGGTCAGTACGGTAGGGGTCAGTACGCTAGGGTAGAGGTCAGTACGGTAAGGTAGGGGTCTGTAGGGTAAGGATCAGTACAGTAGGGGTCAGTACTTGGAGGTCGGTAGGGGTCAGTAGGGTAGGGGTCAGTAGGGTAGGGGTCAGTCCGTTAGGATAGGGGTCAGTCCGTGAGGGGTCAGTACAGTAGGGTAAGGGTCTGTACGGTAGAGGTCTGAACAATAGGGGTCGGTAGGGTAGGGGTCACTACGGTAAGGTAGGGTACAGTAGGGGTCAGTATGGTGGGGTAGGTACGGTAGGGGTCAGTACGGTAGGGGTCAGTGCGGTAGGGGTCGGTACGGTAGGGTAGGGGTCAGTACGGTAGAGTAGGAGTCGGTAGGTTAGGGGTCAGTACGGTAAGGTAGGGTTCAGTACGGTAGGGTACAGTTCAGTACGAGGGTTCAGTACGGTAGGGTAGAGTTCAGTACGAGGGTTCAGTACGGTAGGGTAGAGTTCAGTACGAGGGTTCAGTACGGTAGGGTAGAGTTCAGTACGAGGGTTCAGTACGGTAGGGTAGGGTTCAGTACGGTAGGGTAGAGTTCAGTACGGTAGGGTAGAGTTCAGTACGGTAGGGTAGAGTTCAGTATGATGGTTCAGTACGGTAGGGTAGAGGTCAGTACGAGGGTTCAGTACAGTAGGGTAGAGGTCAGTACGGTAGGGGTCAGTACGCTAGGGTAGAGGTCAGTACGGTAAGGTAGGGGTCTGTAGGGTAAGGATCAGTACAGTAGGGGTCAGTACTTGGAGGTCGGTAGGGTAGGGGTCGGTAGGGTAGGGGTCACTACGGTAAGGTAGGGGTCAGTATGGTAGGGTAGGGGTAGGTAGGGTAGGGGTCAGTGCGGTAGGGGTCGGTACGGTAGGGTAGGGGTCAGTACGGTAGAGTAGGAGTCGGTAGGTTAGGGGTCAGTACGGTAGGTTAGGGGTCAGTATGGTAGGGTATGGGTCATTAGGGTAGGGGTCAGTAGGGTAGGGGTCAGTACGGGAGGGTAGGGGTCATTAGGGTAGGGGTCAGTACGGGAGGGTAGGGGTCATTAGGGTAGGGGTCAGTCCGGGAGGGTAAGGGTCAGTACGGTAGGGGTAAGGGTCAGTACGGTAGAGGTCTGAACAGTAGGTGTCAGTACGGTAGGGGTCAGTACGGTAGGGTAGGGGTCTGAACAGTAGGGGTCACTACGGTGGGGTAAGGGTCACTACGGTAGGCTAGGGGTCAGTACGGTAAGGGTCAGTACGGGAGGGTAGGGGTCAGTAGAGTAAGGGTCAGTACGGGAGGGTAGGAGTCAGTAGGGTAAGGGTCAGTACGGGAGGGTAGGGGTAAGTAGGGTAAGGGTCAGTACGGGAGGGTAGGAGTCAGTAGGGTAAGGGTCAGTACGGTAGGGTAGGGGTCAGTAGGGTAAGGGTCAGTACGGTAGGGTAGGGGTCAGTAGGGTAAGGGTCAGTAGGGTAGGGTAAGGGTCAGTAGGGTAAGGGTCAGTACGGTAGGGTAGGAGACGCTATATGAGCTGAACATAACAGTATGTCAGTGGAAGAGAGGACAGTAACAAACTGGTTTGTGATGATTTCCCATTGTAGCCAGTTCAGTTGCAGTAATTCCACTAAAGATGTTTTTGGTATTTACGGGTTTTAATCACTTACCAATTTTGTTTATGAATTATTCTCAGTAAATTCACCACCATTAAATGTTACTTCTGTGAACGTTCATTATCCTCCCTCATGAGGGAGAAAAATTTGACAATATCTTCAGAATATTTAGGTTGTTGGTAACGGAATTACAAGGCAAGGATATATTTCAGGTTAACATTAAGTGTTGATGTTATTTGGCAGGGGTCTTAGCATCTACGTTAAGTGTTGATGTTAGTTGGTGGAGGTCTTAACGACGATGTTATTGTGTTGATGTTAGTTGGCGGAGGTCTTAACGTCAACGTTATTGTGTTGATGTTAGTTGGTGGAGGTCTTAACGTCAACGTTATTGTGTTGATGTTAGTTGGCGGATGTCTTAACGTCAACGTTATTGTGTTGATGTTTGTTGGCGGAGGTCTTAACGTCAACGTTATTGTGTTGATGTTGGTGGAGGTCTTAACGTTGACGTTATTGTGTTGATGTTAGTTGGCGGATGTCTTAACGTCAACGTTATTGTGTTGATGTTTGTTGGCGGAGGTCTTAACGTCAATGTTATTGTGTTGATGTTAGTTGGCGGAGGCCTTAACGTCGACGTTATTGTGTTGATGTTAGTTGGCGGCGGTCTTAACGTCGACGTTATTGTGTTGATGTTAGTTGGCGGAGGTCTTAACGTCGACGTTATTGTGTTGATGTTGGCGGAGGCCTTAACGTCGACGTTATTGTGTTGATGTTAGTTGGCGGAGGTCTTAACGTCGACGTTATTGTGTTGATGTTAGTTGGTGGAGGTCTTAACGTCGACGTTATTGTGTTGATGTTAGTTGGTGGAGGTCTTAACGTCAACGTTATTGTGTTGATGTTGGCGGAGGCCTTAACGTCGATGTTATTGTGTTGATGTTGGCGGAGGCCTTAACGTCGATGTTATTGTGTTGATGTTAGTTGGCGGAGGCCTTAACGTCGACGTTGATGTTAGTTGGCGGAGGCCTTAACGTCGACGTTATTGTGTTGATGTTAGTTGGCGGAGGTCTTAACGTCAACGTTATTTTGTTGATGTTAGTTGGCGGAGGTCTTAACGTTGACGTTATTGTGTTGATGTTGGCAGAGGCCTTAACGTCAACGTTATTGTGTTGATGTTAGTTGGCGGAGGTCTTCACGTTGACGTTATTGTGTTGATGTCAGTTGGCAGAGGTCTTAACGTCAACGTTATTGTGTTGATGTTGGCGGAGGTCTTAACGTCGACGTTATTGTGTTGATGTTAGTTGGAGGAGGTCTTAACGTCGACGTTATTGTGTTGATGTTAGTGGGCGGAGGTCTTAACGTCGATGTTATTGTGTTGATGTTAGTTGGCGGAGGTCTTAACGTCGATGTTATTGTGTTGATGTTAGTTGGCGGAGGCCTTAACGTCGACGTTATTGTGTTGATGTTAGTTGGCGGAGGTCTTAACGTCGACGTTATTATGTTGATGTTAGTTGGCGGAGGTCTTAACGTCGATGTTATTGTGTTGATTTTAGTTGGCGGAGGTCTTAACGTCGACGTTATTGTGTTGATGTTAGTTGGCGGAGGTCTTAACGTCAACGTTATTGTGTTGATGTTAGTTGGCGGAGGTCTTAACGTCGACGTTATTGTGTTGATGTTAGTTGGCGGAGGTCTTAACGTCGACGTTATTGTGTTGATTTTAGTTGGCGGAGGTCTTAACGTCGATGTTATTGTGTTGATGTTAGTTGGCGGAGGCCTTAACGTCGACGTTATTGTGTTGATGTTAGTTGGCGGAGGTCTTAACGTCGACGTTATTGTGTTGATGTTAGTTGGCGGAGGCCTTAACGTCGACGTTATTGTGTTGATGTTGGCGGAGGCCTTAACGTCGACGTTATTGTGTTGATGTTAGTTGGAGGAGGTCTTAACGTCGACGTTATTGTGTTGATGTTAGTTGGCGGAGGTCTTAACGTCGACGTTATTGTGTTGATGTTAGTTGGAGGAGGTCTTAACGTCGACGTTATTGTGTTGATGTTAGTTGGCGGAGGTCTTAACGTCGACGTTATTGTGTTGATGTTAGTTGGAGGAGGTCTTAACGTTGACGTTATTGTGTTGATGTTAGTTGGAGGAGGTCTTAACGTCGACGTTATTGTGTTGATGTTAGTTGGCGGAGGTCTTAACGTCGACGTTATTGTGTTGATGTTAGTTGGCGGAGGTCTTAACGTCGACGTTATTGTGTTGATGTATTTCTAATACCTTATAAAACTTTCTGGTAGATGTTTTCTAAGATCCATCTGTCTATCCAGAAATCAAAGCCTTTCTTATGCCTATGGGTCCTTTTCGATTGAAATTCCTGTGTTGTGTAGTTTTAGTGTGTTATAGACCGTGCTGTGTTTGACTTCATCTTGTTCATTGTATTATTAAGCAATGAGGTCCGAGAGGGTTTGGTATATGGCCAATATACCACGGCTAAGGGCTGTTCTTAGGCACGACTCATCGAGGTGCCTTGTTGCTATTATAAACTCGTTACCGATGTAATTATGGTGCAGCAGGTAGCCTAGTCAAATGAAATCAAATTTATTTATATAGCCCTTCGTACATCAGCTGATATCTCAAAGTGCTGTACAGAAACCCAGCCTAAAACCCCAAACAGCAAGCAATGCAGGTGTAGAAGCCTCTAGGGTGAGCTGATATCTCAAAGTGCTGTACAGAAACCCAGCCTAAAACCCCAAACAGCAAGCAATGCAGGTGTAGAAGCACGGTGGCAAGGACAATCTTTGAATGTGTGTGTGTGTTGTAGTTTGTGTGTAATGGACAGTATTATGTTTGACCAGGTGCTGATCTCGGAGGCGATAGCGAAGATGCTGGTCCAGGACCTCCAGCCTGCCTCCCTGGTGGATCTCAGAGGATTCAGAGAGTTACTGCAGCTGTTAGAGCCTCGCTATACCCCCGAGCCCCCCCGATACCTCCACACCCAGCTCCTCCCAGCCTACGCCTACCAGGCCCAGCTGGCCACCAGACAGGCCCTGGCCTCAGCCCTCTCTCTCAGCCTCTCTGTCTCCCTCTGGAGGGGTTTCCTTGGGACCACAGCAGGGGTTAACACTGGGTATGTACTCTAAGCCTAACTCTAGGGTACGGGCAGGTCTCAGGTTTCACTAAATTGATCACTAACATTTTGAAGCTGAGCTCTTTCCTCGTCCTCTGCTGCACAGTACAGTCATATCTGATCATAACATGGTGTCAGAAGTGCTTCAACCTCATTAAATATCAGACAGGAGAGATTATTTCACAGGAAATGTTGCTGGACTCTTAGTTTAGAGTGATAAAAAGTAGCTAACAGCTCTCATCATTGAGCAGCCCGAGCAGAGCTGTTGCTATGGATACTCAGACTCAGAGCCTCCATGAGCAGAATGCATGCAGAGTGAGCTCCCTGAGCACAGGGAGCGAGTGACAGACAGAGAGGAGCAGCTAATGGATTTACTAACAGGAAGTTATTTCGGTCTTCGGGCAGGGCCGGGCCTTAAATTTGGCTGAAACAATCGGGCCTGAATGTCGCGGGTAGGGCTTGGGCTTAAAATTCATACTCGTGCATGGCTCTACTGTGCATGGCTAAAATCACCATCTCTGTGTTTTAATATGTCTGGCCTACTGGCCTACTGTCCTACTCAGGGTGCCATTTGGAACCCATACCTAATATTTTCCTATATAGTGCACTAGTTTATAACACCTTATTTCCTATGTAGTGCACTAGTTTGACACCCTATTTCCTATGTAGTGCACTAGTTAATGACACCCTATTTCCTATATAGTGCACTAGTTTGACACCCTATTTCCTATATAGTGCACTAGTTTATGGGAATAGCATGCCGTCATCTAGGGTTGTTCATTATGACATCGCTGTGTCCTCCTACCTGCAGGTACCTGGGGGTGACCTGCCACTTCCTGTCGTCTGATTGGCAGATGCGTTCCGCCCTGCTGGCCTGCCTCCCTCTGGTTGGTGGGCTCTCGGCCAATCGCGTGCTAGCAGAGTTCGAGGAGGTGTGTGTGGCGCACGGCGTTTCGGGCCGAGCGTTCCGTGTCGTGGCTGACCCATTTCCCGCTGAAACTCACCCCTCATGCCGCCTACCAGGGTTCTGTATCCACGGCAACCCGGGAGATGATGCTGACGAGGAAGAGGAGGAGAGTGGGGATGAAGGAGGAGAGAGGGAAGGAGAGGTAGAACAGGAGGACTGGTGGGAGGGAGGTCTGGGGTCTGGCAGGATAGACTGTTTCTGTTGTTCTCTGGGTCAGTGTGTGAGAGATGGACTGCTCTCCTCCTCTCCTCTCCTCTCCTCCACCCTGGCTAAAGCCTCATCCTTCTATAACTATGTCACCTCCGCCGTGCCACACGACAAACTGGTGGGCCTGTTGGGAGGGGGGTTGGGGGGGGCAGGGAGCAGCAGGGCTGGAGAGCGAGACTGGGCCGTACAACTCAAGGTAAGAAGGACTTAATATAGTCTAGTTACAACAACCTGCTGGTTTAAAAGTGTAAATTGTAACAATGCTCTTTTGATTCCATTTTCCTCTCCTCCAGGTGTTGCGTGGTCTTCTGGACTCAGCAGAGTTCTTGGAGGATGTGTCTGACCGGGCTGACCTGGTGCTGAGTGGCCAGGAGGTGGCGCTGCTCAGAGAACTGACAGACACACTGGAACCCTTTACTGAGGCCTGGGACATGGTGCACACGCACAGACAGGTGAGAGACAGACAGACAGACACACGCACAGACAGGTGAGAGACAGACAGACAGACACACGCACAGACAGGTGAGAGACAGACACACGCACAGACAGGTGAGAGACAGACACACGCACAGACAGGTGAGAGACAGACAGACAGACACACGCACAGACAGGTGACAGACAGACAGACAGACGCACAGACAGGTGAGAGACAGACAGACAGACAGACAGACGCACAGACAGGTGTGAGACTCACAGACGGGTGAGACGCACAGACGGGTGAGATGCACAGACGGGTGAGACGCACAGACGGGTGAGACGCACAGAGAGACAGACAGACAGACAGGTGAGATACAGACACACACACAGACAGGTGAGAGACACACAGACAGACAGGTGAGAGACACACAGACAGACAGACAGGTGAGACAGACAGGTGAGAGACACACAGACAGACAGACAGGTGAGAGACACACATACAGACAGACAGACAGACAGGTGAGAGACACACAGACAGACAGACAGACAGGTGAGAGACACACACACAGACAGACAGACAGACAGACAGACAGGTGAGAGACACACAGACAGACAGACAGGTGAGAGACACACAGACAGACAGACAGACAGACAGGTGAGAGACACACAGACAGACAGGTGAGACACACAGACAGACAGGTGAGAGACAGACAGACAGACAGGTGAGAGACAGACAGACAGACAGGTGAGAGACAGACAGACAGACAGGTGAGAGACAGACAGACAGACAGGTGAGAGACAGACAGACAGACAGGTGAGAGACAGACAGACAGACAGGTGAGAGACAGACAGACAGACAGGTGAGAGACAGACAGACAGACAGGTGAGAGACAGACAGACAGACAGGTGAGAGACAGACGGACAGACAGGTGAGAGACAGACGGACAGACAGGTGAGAGACAGACGGACAGACAGGTGAGAGACAGACGGACAGACAGGTGAGAGACAGACGGACAGACAGGTGAGAGACAGACGGACAGACAGGTGAGAGACAGACGGACAGACAGGTGAGAGACAGACGGACAGACAGGTGAGAGACAGACGGACAGACAGGTGAGAGACAGACGGACAGACAGGTGAGAGACAGACGGACAGACAGGTGAGAGACAGACGGACAGACAGGTGAGAGACAGACGGACAGACAGGTGAGAGACAGACGGACAGACAGGTGAGAGACAGACGGACAGACAGGTGAGAGACAGACAGACAGACAGGTGAGAGACAGACAGACAGACAGGTGAGAGACAGACAGACAGACAGGTGAGAGACAGACAGACAGACAGGTGAGAGACAGACAGACAGACAGGTGAGAGACAGACAGACAGACAGGTGAGAGACAGACAGACAGACAGGTGAGAGACAGACAGACAGACAGGTGAGAGACAGACAGACAGACAGGTGAGAGACAGACAGACAGACAGGTGAGAGACAGACAGACAGACAGGTGAGAGACAGACAGACAGATAGACAGGTGAGAGACGCACAGACAGACACGTGAGAGACGCACAGACAATTACGTGAGAGACGCACAGACAGACACGTGAGAGACGCACAGACAGACACGTGAGAGACGCACAGACAGACACGTGAGAGACGCACAGACAGACACGTGAGAGACGCACAGACAGACACGTGAGAGACGCACAGACAGACACGTGAGAGACGCACAGACAGACACGTGAGAGACAGACAGACAGTTTAATGGTTGTGTTCTTGTCTCCTGACAGGGTGACAGACACGTCTCCATCAGTCTGGCTCTGCCCTGTGTCCTGGGGCTCCGTAAGCACCTGTCAGAGTGCGTCTCCCCCCAGCTACCCTGCCTGCTGCTGGGCTTGTCTCAAGCCGTAGAGCGCCGCCTGGCTCCCATCCTGGAGGACCCTCTGTACGTCACCGCCACCACCCTGGACCCACAGTTCAAACTCACCTGGAGCTCAGACCCTGACTGGCACAGACAGGTCCTCCTGGACGAGGTCACCAAACACACACAAACACAGGGCCCCAGCATGGAGCTCACCCCCCAGGCCCAGTCCCCTGACGCAGCTTTGTCCCCAGCCTCGTCCCCTCTTCCTTCCTCCACTTCGCTCAGCAGGCCCTGCAAGCTGTTCTCCTTCATCAAGCAAAGGCCCACGGCGCAGGCAAAGAGTGTGGAGCAGGAGCTGGCAGGGTACCTGCGTGAGGAGCCCACTGAGGAGGAGCCTCTCCACTACTGGAGACGAAAGACTATAGACTTCCCTCAGCTCAGCCAGGTGGCCAAGCGGGCGTTTACTGTGCCGGCTGGGACCTCCACCGTGGAGACCATCTTTACCTCGGCCAGACACTGGCTCCAACCCGGCAGAGGCAGGGCTCTCCCCAAAAACCTTGAGACACTCATCTATCTCAAAACCAACTATAGGTTACTGTGGACTTAATGGATCAGCCCTACACCCGAGGCACAAACAGAGCTACAGAGGCACTAACAGAGCTACAGAGACACAAACACAGCTACAGGCTGGTAATGTTGTCCATGTAACCCGATGGAGACTCAAAAACTTGAAGACCAATTACAGACTACTGTGGACTTCGACACAGACCGCTATGGACCGAAACACTATAGTCCATGTAGCCTACAGGTTTCAGACCTAACCACTATAGTCCATGTAGCCTACAGGTTTCAGACCTAAACACTATAGTCCAATTAGCCTACAGGTTTCAGACCTAAACACTATAGTCCAATTAGCCTACAGGTTTCAGACCTAAACACTATAGTCCAATTAGCCTACAGGTTTCAGACCTAACCACTATAGTCCATGTAGCCTACAGGTTTCAGACCTAAACACTATAGTCCAATTAGCCTACAGGTTTCAGACCTAAACACTATAGTCCAATTAGCCTACGGTTTCAGACCTAAACACCATAATCCATGAAGCCTACAGGTTTCAGACCTACAGTGCCTTGCAAAAGTATTCACCCCCCTTGGTGATTTGCCTACTTTGTTGCATTACAACCTGTCATTTAAAGATTTTTATTTGGATTTCATGTAATAGACATATACAAAATAGTACAAATTGGTGAAGTGAAATGAAAAAAATTACTTGTTTAAAATAATTCAATAAAATTACAAACTGAAAAGTGGTGCGTGCATATGTTTTCACCCCCTTTGCTATGAAGACCCTAAATAAGAACTGGTGCAACCAATTATCTTCAGAAGTCACATAATTAGTTAGATTGTACACAGGTGGACTTTATTTAAGTCACATGATCTCAATATATATACACCTGTTCTGAAAGGCCCCAGAGTCTGCAACACCACCAAGCAAGCGGTACCATGAAGACCAAGGAGCTCTCCAAACAGGTCAGGGACAAAGTTGTGGAGAAGTACAGATCAGGGTTGGGTTATAAAAAAAAATATCTGAAACTTTGAACATCCCACGGAGCACCATTAAATCCATTATTAGAAAATGGAAAGAATATTGCACCAAAACTCACAGTCCAGGCAAGGAGGGCATTAATCAGAGAGGCAACAAAGAGACCAAAGATAACCCTGAAGGAGCTGCAAAGCTCCACAGTGGAGATTGGAGTATCTGTCCATAGGACCACTTTAAGCTGTACACTCCACAGAGCTGGGCTTTACAGAAGAGTGGCCAGAAAAAAGCCATTGCTTAAAGAAAAAAAATAAGCAAACACGTTTGGTGTTCGCCAAAAGCCATGTGGGAGACTCCCCAAACATATGGAAAAAGGTACTCTGGTCAGATGAGACTCAAATTGAGCTTTTTGGCTATCAAGGAAAACGCTATGACTGGCACAAACCCAACACCTCTCATCACCCCGAGAACACCATCCCCACAGTGACGCATGGTGGTGGCAGCATCATGCTGTGGGGATGTTTTTCATCGGCAGGGACTGGGAAACTGGTCAGAATTGAAGGAATGATGGATGCCGCTAAATACAGGGAAGTTATTGAGGGAAACCTGTTTAAGTCCTCCAGATATTTGAGACTGGGACAGAGGTTCACCTTCCAGCAGAACAATGATCCTAAGTACACTGCTAAAGCAACACTTGAGTGGTTTAAGGGGAAACATTTAAATATCTTGGAATAGCCTAGTCAAAACCCAGACCTCAATCCAATTGAGAATCTGTGGTATGACTTAAAGAGAGCTGGAGCAGTTTTGCCTTGACGAATGGACAAAAATTACAGTGGCTAGATGTGCTAAGCTTATAGAGACATATTCCAAGAGACTTGCAGCTGTAATTGCTGTTAAAGGTGGCTCTACAAAGTATTGACTTGGGGGGGGGGGATAGTTATGCACGCTCAAGTTTTGTGTTTTCTTGTCTTATTTCTTGTTTGATAAATATGTTGCATCTTCAAAGTGATTGGCAGGTGTTTAAATCAAATGATACAAACCCCCTGAAAATCTATTTTCATTCCAGGTTGTAAGGCAACAAAATAGGAAAAATGCCAAGGGGGGTGAATACTTTCGCAAGCCACTGTAAACACTATAGTTCATGAAGCCTACAGGTTTCAGACTGCTATGGACGTAAACACTATAATCCATGTTCCCTACAGGTTTCAGACCTGAACACTATAGTCCATTTAGCCTACAGGTTTCAGACTGCTTTGTACCTAAACACTGTACCCAGCTGACAACGAACATTCCCACAACTTTAGAAAACGAGTCTCATTAGGTCATTAAATAATGTTTTTAATACAAATGTTCCTGTGATGTGCAAGGAATGTTTTCAAAAGACAATTCATTTTAATGTCCAATAGAACGTGATTACCATGTTCTCAGAACTTAATATTTCCCCAATTCATTTTAATGTTCAATAGAACGTGGTTACCATGTTCTCAGAACTTAATATTTCCCCAATTGTTTTATTTATTACACATCAAGGCCCTGCTTGGTGAACCACTGATCCACTCATAGCTATTTGTCTGTTGTCAAGGAGACTCACACACACAGTGCTTTTAACATACTGTTTTCAACAAACATATTTGACACATTTTGACAAACGTGATTACATAGTGCATGTTCATTTTTTACATTATTATTCTCACCTGGGATTTGAACTCACAACCTCTTGGTTCATCGTACTCTGATCTTCCTGCTTCGCCTCCATGTTGGGTCTCAGTTAATCTGACTATTCTCTCATAATTTATTTGATATACTTATTTCAGCAATTTAATGGCTTTCTGTATAATTGTCTAACTTTGGGTCATTTTAACCTGTATTAAATGATACTCCTGAAACACTAGTATGATTATTATAATATTTTCTCGAGTGTATTTTCAACAGAGCTGAGATTCCACCTATCAGGTTGTTTCAGATCAAATGCCTAGGGAGGAGGGGTTAAGGTTTCTTCAGGACAGGGCTATACTGGCCCAATAAGTACATGTCCTAGAGATATCCCTTACTGGGGTAGTGGTTAGGACTTTCATCATTGGTGCTGGTGGCCTGGGTTTGAGACCCTCTAATAGCAGTTATATATTGTTACAACACACCTCTCTGATCTAATGAGTTAAAAGGGAGTCTGTAAGTACTCCTTGAGCACCAACTATGACTGCTTTTCCTTTACCTCCTGTTCAGTATTCATTCTATAAAGATGAGCATCATGGTTTTCTGGAAATCTACTATATCATTCAAGTTCTAAAATGGCTGCAGCAACTGCAGATGTCTCCTTTAACAAAGTCTTTCTGTGACTGGTCCCAAGTTATTCTGGTGTGTATTTATCCACATTAAAACTTGGAGACGGAACTCTGTTGTTTTGGTATAACTGACATCATCGTTGCTTAAATGGTCAATTTGGGAAAGTAAAGACATGCGGCTGTAAATATAGAATATGAAAATGACATTAACGTATATTGCTAAGAATGTGACAGTTCCCTTCCCCCTCCTCACTAGATCTGAAACAACTTGATAGGTGGAAGCAATAGGGTGAATGCACTGAAGTAAATCTCAGCTGTGTTAAGACTACACTCAATAAATGCTTTTATTGATTAAAGTGATTCAGGAGTATTATTAAAACAGGTCAATATGCCTCACCAACATTGGACAACTATACACAAAAGCCCTTCAGTAAATCAAATCAATGATGAGAGCTATATGGTTAAGAGGATTCTGAGATAATTGTATTTTAAAGTTTCTAACCCTCATTGGTGTCAGCCAGTTTTATCTTGTATTCTTTTGAATTTAGCAACATGAATTCGAGTACTATATGCACTGAACTAAAATATAAACGCAACATGTAAAGTATTGGTCCCATGTTACATGAGATTAAATAAAAGATCCCAGAAATCTTCCATTCGCACAAAAAGCTTATTTCTTTCAAATTTTGTTTACATCCCTGTTAGTGAGCATTTCTGCTTGGTCAAGATAATTCATACACCTGACAGGTCTGGCATATCAAGAAGCTGATTAAACGGCATTATCATTACACAGGTGCACCTTGTGCTGGGGACAAAAAGCCACTGTAAAATGTGCAGTTTTGTCATACACAATGTCACACGTCTGAAGTTTTGAAGAAGCATGCAATTGGCATGTTGACTGGAGGAATCTCCACTAGTGCTGTTGCCAGATAATTTAATGTTAACTTCTATACCATAAACCGGCACCAACATAATTTTAAGGAATTTGGCAGTACGTCCAACTGGCCTCAACTGCAGACCATGTGTATGGTGTCGTGTGGGTGAGCAGTTTGCTGATGTGAACGTTGTGAACAGAGTGCCCCATGGTTGCAATGGGGTTATGGTATGGGCAGGTACAAGCTATGGACAAAGAACGCAATTGCATTTTATCGATGGCAATTTGAATACACTGTGACGAGATCCTCTGGCACCATTGTCATGCCATTCATCAGCCTCTATCATCCCATGTTTCAGCATGATAATGCACGGCCTCATTGTCACAAAGATCTGGACACAATTGCTGGAAGCTGAAAATGTCCATAGCCTGCATACTCACATTGAGCATGTTTGGGATGCTCTGGATCGGCGCGTATGACAGCGTGTTCCAGTTCCCGCCAATATTCAGCAATTTCACACAGCCATTGAAGAGGAGTGGGACAACATTCCACAATCAACAGCCTGATCAACTCTGCGAAGGAGATGCTACCGTGCTACATGAGATGCTGCCGTGCTACATGAGGGAAATGGTGGTCATACCAGATACTGACTCTGTGACTAGAGGTCGACTAATTATGATTTTTCAACACTGATACCGATTATTGGTGGCAAAACGTATATTCTTTCAGTGAAATACGGAACCGTTCCATATTTTATCTAATGGGTGGCATCCCTAAGTCTAAATATTGCTGTTACATTGCACAACCTTCAATGTCATGTCATAATTATGTACGATTCTGGCAAATTAATTACGGTCTTTGTTAGGAAGAAATTGTCTTCACACAGTTCGCAACGAGCCAGGCGGCCCAAACTGCTGAATATACCCTGACTCTGCTTGCACGGAACGCAAGAGAAGTGATACAATTTCCCCAGTTAAAATAAATTAATGTTAGCAGGCAATATTAACTAAATATGCAGGTTTAAAAATATATACTTGTGTATTGATTTTAATGAAAGGCATTGATGTTTATGGTTAGGTACACATTGGTGCAACAACAGTGCTTTTTTGCGAATGCGCTTGTTAAATCATCACCCTGTGATTCAATGATAAATTAACAGGCACCGTATCGATTATATGCAACGCAGGACAAACTAGATAAACTAGTAATATCATCAACCATGTGTAGTTAACTAGTGATTATGTTAAGATTGATTGTTTTTTATAAGATAAGTTGCTAGCTAGCATTATACTTTATCTTGGCTTCTTGCTGCATTCGCGTAACAGGTAGTCAGCCTGCCACGCAGTCTCCTCGTAGAGTGCAATATAATCGGCGACAATCGGTGTCCAGAAATGCTGATTACCGATTGTTATGAAAACTTGAAATCGGCCCTGATTAATCGGCCATTCAGATTAATCAGTCGACCTCTATCTGTGACCAACAGATGCATATCTGCATCTATAACATTATTACACCACTATATATTGTTGTGTCTTTGGTATCATTAAACTGAAGATTCATCTTTATCAAATAACTCTCTGTAATTATTATTACGCGATTAAACTGATTAATCATGTAACTGTAATTAACTAGGAAGTCGGGGCACCAAGGAAAATATTCAGATTACAAAGTTATAATTTTCCTAATATAACTTTACCGATATTTTCATATCTGATCAATTAGTCTTCTGATTAATGACTTATTCTTTATTTTACCTCACGTTAGTCTCATTCCAAACGTCGTAAAGTCTTGGTTATCTGCACGAATCCAGTCTTCACTATGAGTCATCCAACACACAGTTGATAATTATAACAATTGAAATGCTAATCCTTTGCACATGAACGCTCACTCATTCGGGAACAATTGCAATCAATATATACAGTGCCTTGCGAAAGTATTCGGCCCCCTTGAACTTTGCGACCTTTTGCCACATTTCAGGCTTCAAACATAAAGATATAAAACTGTATTTTTTTGTGAAGAATCAACAACAAGTGGGACACAATCATGAAGTGGAACGACATTTATTGGATATTTCAAACTTTTTTAACAAATCAAAAACTTAAAAATTGGGCGTGCAAAATTATTCAGCCCCCTTAAGTTAATACTTTGTAGCGCCACCTTTTGCTGCGATTACAGCTGTAAGTCGCTTGGGGTATGTCTCTATCAGTTTTGCACATCGAGAGACTGAAATTTTTTCCCATTCCTCCTTGCAAAACAGCTCGAGCTCAGTGAGGTTGGATGGAGAGCATTTGTGAACAGCAGTTTTCAGTTCTTTCCACAGATTCTCGATTGGATTCAGGTCTGGACTTTGACTTGGCCATTCTAACACCTGGATATGTTTATTTTTGAACCATTCCATTGTAGATTTTGCTTTCTGTTTTGGATCATTGTCTTGTTGGAAGACAAATCTCCGTCCCAGTCTCAGGTCTTTTGCAGACTCCATCAGGTTTTCTTCCAGAATGGTCCTGTATTTGGCTCCATCCATCTTCCCATCAATTTTAACCATCTTCCCTGTCCCTGCTGAAGAAAAGCAGGCCCAAACCATGATGCTGCCACCACCATGTTTGACAGTGGGGATGGTATGTTCAGGGTGATGGGCTGTGTTGCTTTTACGCCAAACATAACGTTTTGCATTGTTGCCAAAAAGTTCAATGTTGGTTTCATCTGAGCAGAGCACCTTCTTCCACATGTTTGGTGTGTCTCCCAGGTGGCTTGTGGCAAACTTTAACCAACACTTTTTATGGATATCTTTAAGAAATGGCTTTCTTCTTGCCACTCTTCCATAAAGGCCAGATTTGTGCAATATACGACTGATTGTTGTCCTATGGACAGAGTCTCCCACCTCAGCTGTAGATCTCTGCAGTTCATCCAGAGTGATCATGGGCCTCTTGGCTGCATCACTGATCAGTCTTCTCCTTGTATGAGCTGAAAGTTTAGAGGGACGGCCAGGTCTTGGTAGATTTGCAGTGGTCTGATACTCCTTCCATTTCAATATTATCGCTTGCACAGTGCTCCTTGGGATGTTTAAAGCTTGGGAAATCTTTTTGTATCCAAATCCGGCTTTAAACTTCTTCACAACAGTATCTCGGACCTGCCTGGTGTGTTCCTTGTTCTTCATGATGCTCTCTGCGCTTTTAACGGACCTCTGAGACTATCACAGTGCAGGTGCATTTATACGGAGACTTGATTACACACAGGTGGATTGTATTTATCATCATTAGTCATTTAGGTCAACATTGGATCATTCAGAGATCCTCACTGAACTTCTGGGGAGAGGTTGCTGCACTGAAAGTAAAGGGGCTGAATAATTTTGCACGCCCAATTTTTCAGTTTTTGATTTGTTAAAAAAGTTAGAAATATCCAATAAATGTCGTTCCACTTCATGATTGTGTCCCACTTGTTGTTGATTCTTCACAAAAAAATAAAATTTTATATCTTTATGTTTGAAGCCTGAAATGTGGCAAAAGGTCGCAAAGTTCAAGGGGGCCGAATACTTTCGCAAGGCACTGTATATATTTGTGCTCAGTGTGTCATTGGGATCTCTGTTGAAAAGTTTGTTTCTGTTGGAGATTCTGTCCTCTCTCTCTCTGCTGTGGTTAGAATGGATAGTTCAGAGTGACATTCATTCATGTCGTTATAGAATAGATGTTTCGGCGGTTGTCGGTCTTCGCGTTCAATGATACCGAATTCCTAGCTGCAGACTAGTAATTAATATCAAAGACTTGTTCTTATTCTGTCGGTATCGATAGTCTAAGAGTTTAACCACGTGGGATGGTTAAAAGATTCAGCAGTCTGGTCTCAAACCTTGGCCCTCTCGTTATCGAGGTAAGCTGGCCTGCAACCTTTGTCCTCTAGTAATTGAGAGAAACATGGTTGGGTGATAGAAAACACAGGTGGTGGTTTTATTCGGAACATCGAAAAGGGCTGTCTCATGACGCCGGTCCTGTCTGTGCCCCCGGGGGCGTGCTAAGGACTTAGTGAGACTTTTTAGGGAATTGGAGTTTCCTTCATTAAACAGTCCAGAATCACATTACACAATTTCACAAACAGTGTCACGTTCTGACCATCGTTCGTGTGTGTTTTCCTTGTTTTAGTGTTGGTCAGGACGTGAACTGGGTGGGCATTCTATGTTGGATGTCTTGTTTGTCTATTTCTATGTCCGGCCTGATATGGTTCTCAATCAGAGGCAGGTGTTAGTCATTGTCTCTGATTGGGAACCATATTTAGGTAGCCTGGGTTTCACTGTGTGTTTGTGGGTGATTGTCCTTAGTGTTAGTTTGCACCAGTTTAGGCTGTTTCGGTTTTCATTACGTTTATTATTTTGCACTGTTTGTATTTAGATTCATGTTGCTATAGTCACAATAAACATGGATCGCAATCTACACGCCGCATTTTGGTCCGACTCTCCTTCACACCTAGAAAACCGTTACAGAATCACCCACCACAAAAGGACCAAGCAGCGTGTCAATCAGAGGCAGGAGCAGCGCGAGGAGACGCGCAATAAGGATTTCTGGACATGGGAGGAAATCCTCGACGGGAGAGGACCCTGGGCTAAACCAGGGGAGTGTAGCCGCCCAAAGGAGCAGCCCAAAGAGGAGGTATGGACATGGGAGGACGAATTAGAAGGAAGAGGACCCTGGGCTCAGCCAGGAGAATATCGCCGCCCCAAAGAAGAACTGGAGGCGGCGAAAGCGGAGAGGCGCAGATATGAGGAGGCAGCACGACGTAGCGGATGGAAGCCTGAGAAGCAGCCCCAAAAATTTCTTGGGGGGGGGCTAACAGGGAGTATGGCTACGCCAGGTAGGAGACCTGGGCAGACTCCCTGTGCTTACCGGGGGGCTAGAGAGACCGGACAGGCACCGTGTTATGCAGTGGTGCGCACGGTGTCTCGGGTGCGGGTGCATAGCCCGGTGCGGTATATTCCAGCTCCGCGTGTTGGCCGGGCTAGATTGAGCGTCGAGCCTAATGCCATGAAGCCGGCTCTACGCAGCTGGTCCCCAGTGCGTCTCCTTGGGCCGGCTTACATGGCACCAGCCTTGCGCTCGGTGTCTCCGGTTCGCCTGCATAGCCCAGTGCGGGCTATTCCACCTCGCCGCACTGGCAGGGCGACCGTGAGCATTCAACCAGGTAAGGTTGGGCAGGCTCGGTGCTCAAGAGCTCCAGTGCGCCTGCACGGTCCGGTTTTTCCAGTACCACCTCCACACCCCAGCCCTCCGGTAGCAGCTCCCCGCACCAGGCTTCCTGTGCGTGTCCTCGGCCCAGTACCACCAGTGCCAGCACCACGCATCAGGCCTACAGTGCGCCTCGCCTGTCCAGCGCTGTCGGAGCCCTCCTCCTCTCCAGCGCTGTCGGAGTCTCCCGCCTGTCTAGCGCTGTTAGAGCCTTCCTCCTCTACAGCGCTGCCGGAGTCTCCCGCCTGTTCAGAACTGCCAGTCTGCAAGGAGCTGCCAGTCTGCAAGGAGCTGCCAGTCTGCAAGGAGCTGCCAGTCTGCAAGGAGCTGCCAGTCTGCAAGGAGCTGCCAGTCTGCATAGAGCTGCCAGTCTGCAAGGAGCTGCCAGTCTGCAAGGAGCCGCCAGAGCTGCCTGTCTGCAGGATGCCGCCAAAGCTGCCAGTCTGCAAGGAGCCGCCAGAGCCTCTAGTCTGCAAGGAGCCGCCAGAGCTGCCAGTTAGCATGGAGCAGCCAGGGCCGCCAGTCAGCATGGAGCAGCCAGGGCCGCCAGTCAGCATGGAGCAGCCAGTCAGCATGGAGCAGCCAGAGCTGCCAGTCAGCATGGAGCAGCCAGTCAGCATGGAGCAGCCAGAGCTGCCAGTCAGCATGGAGCAGCCAGTCAGCATGGAGCAGCCAGAGCTGCCAGTCATCATGGAGCAGCCAGTCAGCATGGAGCAGCCAGATCTGCCAGTCGACCAGACTCTTCCAGATCTGCCAGTCGACCAGACTCTTCCAGATCTGCCAGTCGACCAGACTCTTCCAGATCTGCCAGTCGACCAGACTCTTCCAGATCTGCCAGTCGACCAGACTCTTCCAGATCTGCCAGTCGACCAGACTCTTCCAGATCTGCCAGTCGACCAGACTCTTCCAGATCTGCCAGTCGACCAGACTCTTCCAGATCTGCCAGTCGACCAGACTCTTCCAGATCTGCCAGAACCACCAGCCAGCCAGGATCTGCCGGATCTAACTACCTGCCTGAGCTTCCTCTCAGTGCTGTGCTACCCATCAGTCCCGAGCTACTTCTGTCCCGAGCTGCCCCTCTGTCTCGAGCTGACCCTCTGTCCCGAGCTGTCATTAAGAAGGGTCACCTATCTAGGGACGCTAAGGAGGTGGACTAAAACTGTTATGGAGTGGGGTCCACGTCCAGCGCCAGAGCCGCCACCGCGGACAGATGCCCACCCACACCCTCCCCCATAGGTTTAAGTTGTGCGTCCGGAGTCCGCACCTTGGAGGGGGGGTACTGTCACGTTCTGACCATCGTTCGTGTGTGTTTTCCTTGTTTTAGTGTTGGTCAGGACGTGAACTGGGTGGGCATTCTATGTTGGATGTCTTGTTTGTCTATTTCTATGTCCGGCCTGATATGGTTCTCAATCAGAGGCAGGTGTTAGTCATTGTCTCTGATTGGGAACCATATTTAGGTAGCCTGGGTTTCACTGTGTGTTTGTGGGTGATTGTCCTTAGTGTTAGTTTGCACCAGTTTAGGCTGTTTCGGTTTTCATTACGTTTATTATTTTGCACTGTTTGTATTTAGATTCATGTTGCTATAGTCACAATAAACATGGATCGCAATCTACACGCCGCATTTTGGTCCGACTCTCCTTCACACCTAGAAAACCGTTACAAACAGCTCCATCCTCACTCATTAATTTTATACAACAATTAGATGTAAGCCTCATTACTGAGGATATTGTATAAACAGCGTTATGGTAATGTGGTTGTATTGTCTCTCATGAGTTTCACAAAATGGTACCAAATGGACCAGTTCATAGCTGGATTCTTCACTGATCTTTTATACCTTCTCCAGAACATAAATGTTGTTCGGTTCTCCAGTTCTGTGAGGTGGAAGAAATTCCTTTGTTCTCTCTATGAAACTCACTCTCTCTCTATACTGTGGCCATGAGGAGATAGTCTTCTCCAGGAATTTACGACCTCTCTGACCACAGCAGCCTGGGTGTAGGAGACAGGGGGGTAGGGGGATGGTGCATAGAAAAGGGCTGGTGCAGAGGGAGGGGTGCTCGGGGGACCCAAAGAGGGCAACGCCATGACAATATCTACAATACAAAATGTATAATACCACCGTACAACAATATTACAATATACATGTGTGGAGAGTGCGTGTGCTAGCGCTTGTGTGCGTATGTGTGTGTCTGTACCTGTGTGTGTATCTCTTCACAGTCCCCGCTGTTCCATAAGGTGTATTTTTAATCTAATTTTACTGCTGCATCAGTTACCTGATGTGGATTAGTGTTCCATTCAGTCATGGCTCTATGTAGTACTGTGCACCTCCCATAGTCTGTTCTGGACTTGGGGACTGTGAAGAGACCTCTGGTGGCATGTCTTGTGGGGTATGTATGGGTGTCTGAGCTGTGTGCTAGTAGTTTAAACAGACCTCTGGTGGCATGTCTTGTGGGGTATGCATGGTTGTCTGAGCTGTGTGCTAGTAGTTTAGACAGACACCTCTGTGCATTCAGCTTGTCAACACTTCTTACAAAAACAAGTAGTGATGAAGTCAATCTCTCCTCCACTTTGAGACATGAGAGATTGACATGTCATTAATGTTAGCTCTCCGTGTACTTTTAAGAGCCAGCCGTGCTGCCCTGTTCTGAGACCATTGTGATTTTCCTAAGTCTCTCTTTGTGGCACCTGACCACACTACTGAACAGTAGCCCAGGTGCCACAAAACTAAGGCCTGTAGGACCTGCCTTGTTGATAGTGTTGTTAAGAAGGTAGAAACTAGGGCCTGTAGGACCTGCCTTGTTGATAGTGTTGTTAAGAAGGCAGGGTAGCACTTTATTACGGACAGACTTCTAGCCATCTTAGCTACTGTTGTATCAATATGTTTTGACCATGACAGTTTACAATCCAGGGTTACCCCAAGCAGTTTAGTCACCTCAGTTTGCTCAATTACCACATTATTCATTACAAGATTCAGTTGACGTTTAGGGTTTAGTGAATGATTTGTCCCAAATACAATGCTTTTAGTCTTTGAAATATTTAAGACAAATGTATTTCTTGCCACCCATTCTGAAACTAACTGCAGGTCTTTGTTAACTGTTGCAGTCATTTCAGTCGCTTTAGTAACTGACGTGTATAGTGTTGAGTCATCCACATACATAGACACACGGGCTTTACTCAAAGCCAGTGGCATGTTGTTAGTAAAGTTTGAAAAAGTAAGGGGCCTAGACAGCTGCCTTGTGGAATTCCTGATTCTACCTGGATTATGTTGGAGAGGCTTCCATTAAAGAACACCCTCTGTGTTCTGTTAGATAGGGAACTCTTTATCCACAATATAGCAGGGGGTGTAAAGCCATAACACAAGTTTTTCAAGCAGCAGACTATGATGATAATGTCAAAAGCCGCAGTTTATCTCAGCCAATCATCAGTAATTTGTGTAAGTGCTGTGCTTGTCGAATGTCTGGCCTGAGGGAACACACTTTCTAGAATACTTAAATTGAAGATATGGCAAATAGGAGTGGCAATATCGTCCACTATCATCCTCAGTAATTTACCATTCAAGTTGTCAGACCTCGCTGGCTTGTCATTGTTGATAGACAATAATTTTTTCACCTCTTCCACAGTCACTTTACAAAATTCAAAAGTACAATGCTTGTCTTTATTCCCAGTCAAGTGAAATCCATAAATTAGGGCCAAAGTTCCTTATATGAACTGTAACTCAGTCAAATTGTTGTGTTTATATTTTGGTTCGGTATAGGTAAAGAACATTGAACAGAACTATTTCAAAGACAACATTTTGCCAAAAATGCATATAGAACCTTTTTTTTAATGTGAACTTTATTTAACTAGGCAAGTCAGTTAAGGCAAATTCTTATTTACAATGACGGCCTACCGGGGAACAGTGGGTTAACTGCCTTGTTCAGGGGCAGAACGACAGATTTTTACCTTGTCAGCTCGGGGACCACTAGGCTACCTTATAGCTACCAAGCCATTTTCTCAGAATGTTTCTTTGGAACCATAAGGTGATGGACAAATGATACACAATGGTCTTGTCTAGAACATTAGTCTTACATTCCGAGGACATGGTAACCGAGGACATGGTAACCGAGGACATGGTAACCGAGGACATGGTAACCGTGTTCTGATTGGTGGGACGTCGATGGAATATCAACCCTCAGAACTGGACACATGAATGTTCTTCCAACGTCACATAAAACACGTTTCGAACGTTGTTGTTTATTCTGAGAACATTCTAGATTTCGTATATATGTACAGATTTCGTGCATTCGGAAAGTATTCAGACCCCTTGACTTTTTCCACATTTTGTTACGTTACAGTCTTATTCTAAAATTGATTAAATTGTTTTTTTTTTCCTCTCCTCAATCTACACACAATGACAAAGCAAAAACAGGTTTAGACATTTTTGCAAATATATAAAAAAAAAAAACTGAAATTTCACATTTACATAAGTATTCAGACCCTTTACTCAGTACTTTGCAGACCATTGGCAGCAATTACAGCCTTGAGTCTTTTTGGGTATGACGCTATAAGCTTGGCACGCCTGTATTTGGGGAGTTTCTCTGTTCGATCTGGTCCATGTCCGGGCTCTGGTTGGGCCACTCAAGAACATTCAGAGACTTGTCCAGAAGCCACTCCTGCGTTTTCTTGGCTGTGTGCTTAGGGTTGTTATCCTGTTGGAAGGTGAACCTTCGCCTCAGTCTGAGGTCCTGAGGGCTCTGGAGCAGGTTTTCATCAAGGATCTCTGTACTTTGCTCAGTTCCTGCAGCTGAAAAACATCCTCTAAGCATGATGCTGCCACCACCATGCTTCACTGTAGCGATTGTGCCATGTTTCTTCCAGACGTGACTCTTGGCATTCAGGCCACAGAAATCTTGGTTTCATCAGACCAGAGAATCTTGTTTCTCATGGTCTGAGAGTCTTTTAGGTGCCTTTTGGCAAATTCCAAGTGGGCTGTCATGTGACTTTTACTGAGGAGTGGCTTCCATCTGGCCACTACCATCAAGGCCTGATTGGTGGAGTGCTGCAGAGATGGTTGTCCTTCTGGAAGGTCATCCCATCTACACAGAGGAACTCTGGAGCACTGTCAGTGACCATCGGGTTCATGGTCACTTCCCTGACCAGGGACTTTCTCCCCGATTGCTCAGTTTGGCCGGGCAGCCAGCTCTAGGAAGAGTCTTGGTGGTTCCAAACTTCTTCCATTTAAGAATAATGGCCACTGTGTTCTTGACGACCTTCAATGCTGCAGAATTGTTTTGCTACATTTCCCCAGTTCTTTGCCTCGACACAGATCAAATCAAATTTTATTGGTCACATACACATGGTTAGCAGATGCTAATGCGAGTGTAGCAAAATGCTTGTGCTTCTAGTTCCAACAGTGCAGTAATATCTAACAAGTAATCTAACAATTACCCAAGAACTACCTAATACACACAAATCTAACAAGTAATCTAACAATTACCCAACAACTTCCTAATACACACATCTAAAGGGGTGAATGAGAATATGTACATATAAGTATATCAATGAGCGATGGCCGAGCGGCATGGGCAAGGTGCAGTAGATGGTATAAAATACAGTATATACATGTGATATGAGTAATGTAAGATACGTAAACATTATAAAAGTGCCATTATTTAAAGTGGCATTTAAAAAAATATATAATAATTTATCTGTTATTTTACCAGGTAAGTTGACTGAGAACATGTTCTCATTTACAGTAACGACCTGGGGAATAGTTACAGAGGAGATGTAGGGGGATGAAAGAGCCAATTGTAGACTAGGGATTATTAGGTGACCGTGATGGTTTGAGGGCCAGATTGGGAATTTAGCCAGGGCATTGCTTAAAGTGGCCAGTGATTGGGTCTCAGTGTAGGCAGCAGCTTCTCTGAGTTAGTGGCTGCTATTTAACAGTCCGATGGCCTTGAGATAGAAGCTGTTTTTCAGTCTCTCGGTCCCAGCTTTGATGCACCTGTACTGACCTCGCCTTCTGGATGATAGCGGGGTGAACAGGCAGTGGCTCGGGTAGTTGTTGTCATTGATGATATTTTTGGCCTTCCTGTGACATCGGGTGGTGTAGGTGCCCTGGAGGGCAGGTAGTTTGCCCCCGGTGATGCGTTGTGCAGACCTCACCCTCTGGAGAGCCTTACAGTTGTGAGCGGAGCAGTTGCCGTACCAGGAGGTGATACAGCCCGACAGGATGCTCTCGATTGTGCATCTGTAAAGGTTTATGAGTGTTTTGGGTGACAAGCCGAATTTCTTCAGCCTCCTGAGGTTGAAGAGGCGCTGCTGCACCTTCTTCACGACGCTGTCTGTGTGGGTGGACCATTTCAGTTTGTCCGTGATGTGTACGCCGAGGAACGCCGAGGAACTTTCCACCTTCTCCACTACTGTCCCTTCGATGTGGATAGGGGGGTGCTCCCTCTGCTGTTTCCTGAAGTCCACGATCATCTCCTTTGTTTTGTTGACATTGAGTGTGAGGTTATTTTCCTGACTCCACACTCCGAAGGCCCTCACCTCCTCCCTGTAGGCCGTCTCGTTGTTGTTGGTAATCATGCCTACCACTGTAGTGTCATCTGCAAACTTGATGATTGAGTTGGAGGCGTGCATGGCCACGCAGTCGTGGGTGAACAGGGAGTACAGGAAGGGGCTGAGAACGCACCCTTGTGGGGCCCCAGTGTTGAGGATCAGCGGGGTGGAGATGTTGTTACCTACCCTCACCACCTGGGGGGGGGCCGTCAGGAAGTCCTGTTCCCAGTTGCACAGGGCGGGGTCGAGACCCAGGGTCTCGAGCTTGATGATGAGTTTGGAGGGTACTATGGTGTTAAATGCTGAGCTGTAGTCAATGAACAGCATTCTTACATAGGTATTCCTCTTGTCCAGATGGGTTAGGACAGTGTGCAGTGTGGTTGCGATTGCATCGTCTGCGGACCTATTGGGGCGGTAAGCAAATTGGAGTGGGTCTAGGGTGTCAGGTAGGGTGGAGGTGATATGGTCCTTGACTAGTCTCTCAAAGCACTTCATGATGACGGAAGTGAGTGCTCCGGGGCGATAGTCATTTAGTTCAGTTGGCTTAGATTTCTAGGGAACAGGAACAATTGGGGCCCTCTTGAAGCATGTGGGAACAGCAGATTGTGGGAACAGGATTGATTGAATATGTCTGTAAACACACCAGCCAGCTGGTTTGCACATGCTCTGAGGACGCGGGTGGGGATGCCGTTTGGGCCGGCAGCCTTGCGAGGGTTCAGGTCCATAGCAGTCTGAACCCTGTAGGCTACATGGACTTTAGTGGTTTTATTCCTTAATTGTTTTGTTTGATGTTGTATTTGTTTGTTTGTTAGTTTTTTGTTTGTTTGTGTCTGTGTGTTCTTTTACAGGTGTGTCTGGCAGTGGGGAGGCAGAGAGGAGCCTGGGTACTAGGGAGTAATTACATTCCAGTTGAATCAGTCATCAGACAAACGAGCCTCTACTAAATAGGATGTGTGATATGTGTTTTAGGAATATGTTTTCACAAACAGCAGATAGCAGCACACCCACCAGCTGCCCGTACATTCTAGTTAGGCTAAAGCAGAGCATTCTGGGTAGTCTGGTAACTGTCTCTGAAATGAATTACTGGGCAGAGAGAGAGAGTAAATTGTAACTTCCCCCTACACCTCCCTCTCTCTCTCTCTCGCCACAAGTTGTTACATCTGCAGTGCAGAAACCCATTACACACACACACCATTCCTCCCCTCCCCCAGAGTCTGTCCCCAGATTGCTGTACAGATTGATTGATTGTCTACACACACACCATTCCTCCCCTCCCCTAGATTCTGTCCCCAGATTGCTGTACAGATTTGATTGTTTGTCCACAGATGCACACTCTGCACCTTCTGTGTGTGTGTATGTGTGTCTGTTTGTGTGACCTTGATGTAGTGATAAGGGTTTTAAATCTGGAAAGAAAAGAGCCCTGGTCACAACACACACGCACAGACAGACACAGGCAAGTTATTAATAACTTGCCTGTTGCTGGCCTGCTGACAGTCCTAAAAGCCTGACATAGAATATTACTGTGTGTGTGTGTCTGACAGTTCCTAAATGAATTCCACTACTGACATCCCCCTTTAGATTCTTCTGTTAATAGCCAGGCATGGAAAAAGTGGGTGTCACCTAACTGTCTCATTCAAAATGCACACACACACAAACAATAATATTTATATAAGTCAGACAGCGCACGTCTCCCTCTAACTGACATTCACTTGATTACAGACGCTGAAACACAGAGTCATGGCTGACAACCACCCAGTCTGGCTTTCAGTGAAGAAGAGGGAGAAGAAAGGAGAGAGCAAACCACTAGAGAAGGAGGAGGAGCAGGAGAAGGAGCAGAAGAAGGAGAAAGTGTTGAAGACAGGATACCAAGTTGTGAAGACGGGATACCAACACCAACCAGGGGAGGTGAGGAAGAAGGAGGGAGGCGGAGAGAAGACAGGTGGAATGGAGGAGATAACAGAGGTAGCAGAAGGAGGAGTGGAAAATGGAGAGTTTGAAACCATCGAGCTGCCACCATGGGAGATCGTCACTGGGTAAACACATTCACCAAACACACACCAACCACACACAAATCTCTTTTGCACACTTTCTCTCTAACACACATAGGCAGGTATACTTTCTCTGGGGGTTTGTGTCATGTCTCTCTCATCATTTTATGCACATTTACATAAGTATTCAGATGCTTTACTCAGTACTTCATTGAAGCACATTTGTCAGTGATTACAGCCACAGTTATTCTTGGGTATGATGCTTCAAGCTTGGCACTCTGTAGATCCTCTTAAGCTCAGGTTGGATGGGGCGTACCTGCACAGATATTTTCAGGTCTCTCCAAAAATGGCGCCAGAGGAGATGGTTGTCGTTTCTGATCCACTAACCAATTGTGCTATTGTGTGTGTTTTTTCGCGTTATTTGTAACTTATTTTGTACATAATGTTTTTGCCACCGTGTCTTCTAACCGAAAAGAGCTTCTGGATGTCAGGACAGCAGTTATTCACCCCGTACTGGAGGAATACTTTTTCTTCAATGAGTCGTACGGGAAAGATTTACTTCAGACGTCCGACAAGGCCCTCAACCCCGTCATTCGTAGGTGTAAGGGAACACCCCCCTGAAATGGACAAAAATGAATGGGAACATATTGGCTCTGTACAAAACATATACACGATGTCCAATACCACTCAATTGGACTTCGTTTCATTCAAAGTTGATTGCAAATGCCATATGGCAAATGCCAAGTGTAACACTGCAAAAATCCAATAGATGGCGAGTGCGCTCCACCGTAATATTTCATATTGCAAAATGTAACACAAGTCAAGACCCAAGAGTAAAATTCAGAAAATGTTTATTCTTTCAATTTTTTTTGTCAATTCCACATTTATAAGAACTGTATCAACATACTTTAGTCATATTTTATTATAATTTAAAAATAATAATAATACTTGTCCATAACGCATATGTTTTGTCCATTTGCAAGATGATTTCATAGGAAGTCAAAAGTCAGTCACAAGTCACTTTTTTTATTTGCCAAATGCCATAAGAAATGTCCAAATGCATTCTAAAAGATTTGAAAGTCAGTCACTTCAATGGAAGTCAGTTTACAAACCCAAAGTCAGTGAACCATGTCCAAAAGGCAAACCTGTTTTCATACTGCCCAAATGATATATAGCACTATGTTAAGCCATGAATCAACCTAGATGGTCTATTTGTCATGTATGATGAGGGAGAAGTGGGACTGTTGTTTTTTTAATGATTTTTTTTAAAAACGTCCAAAATGACAATGACAATGCTCCCCCTGTTGGATGGGCACAGGTGGGGGGTTCTCCCTACCCAACCGTGGACCCCTTGCTACCCCATAATGCATTAAAAACAGTTTTAAAAATGTGCTCCTGGTAACCCATTCCAATCATCAGGTGCACGGCTGGTCATTTGCAATATGTTTCAATGTGCATTCTGATTTCAGAATGTCACTTTGGTTATGGTACCTCACTGTTTAAACATATTGCAAATGGACAAAAGTCAGCCAGCAAGTCACCGTCCACCGTCCATCAGTCAGTTAGATATCATTCGAACACCAAACTGTTTTGAAGCCAGCTATCACATTTTTCAGAGCTGGCCCAAAATTCACAGCGCCTTCTGTTCAAACCATAATAAAAACATAAAACACGTAGTTACGTTCTAGTTGCGGGTCCAGTTCTGACATTATATGTAGGCCGAGCTGAGGCGACCCCGAATCCCAAGTTTCGGCCTGATAGGTCATTTGGAGCCCGAGTGGCGACCTTAATTAGTGTTGAAAATCCACATTTTCCGGGCATTGCTACGGGGTCCTTGAATGAGCTATCAGGGTTGAATGCACTATTTCTATCAAAAAGCAGGTTGGGTATGGAAAAACACTTTTAGGGTGATTTTAACCACTTCCGGTTGCTTCAGGAAGCTTAGAACCGACACAGATAGACCTCATAGTAGACTGATGGATTGTCATCAAAGACAGATTCACATATCTTGATTGGGGTATGCTCTTACAGAATCCTGAGTTTTAAGTATTTATGTTGAGAATTGATTGATCTACACAGGGTTGAATGCAGTGATTTTCACAATTGCAGGTTATGTATATCAAAACACTTTTAGGGTGAATTTAATCACTTCCGGTTGCTTCAGGAAGCTTAGAATCGACACAGGTAGACCTCATAGTGGCCTGATGGATTGTCATCGGAGACAAGTTCATACGCCATTCATAATCAACATAGGCTTCAGGTTGAATTTAGGGGTGCAGGCAATGTATTCCTATGGGGAGAGAAGTCAATGCAAATTGTTTGATGTAAACACCTTCTTTTAACTGTTATGGGTTGAGATTATGGTAATGCCAATGCAGGCTAAGTGTGTCTTTAAGCACTGCACTGTGTCACGTGTGTGTGTGTGTGTGTGTGTGCGTGTGTGTGTGTGTGTGTGCGTGTGCGTGCGTGTGCGTGCGTGTGCGTGCGTGTGCGTGTGTGCGCGTGTGTGTGTGTGTGTGCGTGTGAGAGGTTTTTCTTTGACATCTGTTGGGAGAAATGACTGATTTACAGTTCATGAGGGTTGCTTAATCACACATATGAAGTTTTGAAAAGATCTGACCTTTTTAACCCTCCGAAACAGCACCTATGACATCATTTTAAGGCACTTCCGGTTGGTACAGGAAGCTAAACTTGAACACATATCTTCCTTGGGGTAGGCTCTCACAGAATCCTGAGTTTAAAGTCTTTATGTTAACAAAAGATTAAGCTTGTGTTTGAATATATTTCATTTGCGATTTTCATGAATAGGAAAAGTTTCTAGGGGTATTTATGTCCGCTGCGTTATGCTAATTTGTTTGAGGCGATGATTACGCTCCCGGATCCGGGATTGCTAGTCGCAAGAAGTACATCAAAACACCTTTTGGGTGAATTTAATCACTTCCGGTTGCTCCAGGAAGCTTAGAATCAACACAGGTAGACCTCATAGTGGCCTGATGGATTGTCATCGAAGACAGGTTCATACGCCATTCATAATCAACATAGGCTATAGGTTGAATTTAGGGGAGCAGGCAATGTATTCCTATGGGGATTGATGTCATTGTAATCTGTGAGATCAAAAACCCCTGTTTTACTGTTAAGGCTTAATGCCACACGGTCAAGATTAGGCTTGCACAGATCGGGAGGACCTTAGGAACATTCCTGTGGTTGAATTGTCCTTCTAAACCCAACGATTCCGCCGCTGTCCCCCAAAAGCACCTGATTTCCAGGCTTCATTTTGGGCCTTCTTTTTTTCACGGTCGCTGCACTCAGACCGAGCGCACAGCCTTGAGATTATGGTAATGCCATATCAGGCTCTGTGTGTCTTTAAGCACTGCACTTTGTCACTCCATCCTTGCTTTGTGTGTGTGTGTGTGTGTGTGTGTGTGTGTGTGTGTGTGTGTGTGAGAGAGCTTGTCATGTGTGGAGTTGTCATGGCAGCACTGTGCTATAGGTGTGGAGTTGTCATGGCAGCGATGTGGTACAGGTGTGGAGGTGACATGGTAGCGATGTGGTACAGGTGTGGAGTTGTCATGGCAGCGATGTGGTACAGGTGTGGAGTTGTCATGGCAGCGATGTGGTACAGGTGTGGAGGTGACATGGCAGTGATGTGGTACAGGTGTGGAGTTGTCATGGCAGCGATGTGGTGCAGGTGTGGAGTTGTCATGGCAGCACTGTGCTACAGGTGTGGAGTTGTCATGGCAACACTGTGCTACAGGTGTGGAGTTGTCATGGCAGCACTGTGCTACAGGTGTGTAGTTGTCATGGCAGCGATGTGGTACAGGTGTGGAGTTGTCATGGCAGCACTGTGCTACAGGTGTGGAGTTGTCATGGCAGCACTGTGCTACAGGTGTGGAGTTGTCATGGCAACAATGTGGTACAGGTGTGGAGGTGACATGGCAGCGATGTGGTACAGGTGTAGAGGTGACATGGCAGCGATGTGGTACAGGTGTGGAGGTGACATGGCAGCGATGTGGTACAGGTGTGGAGTTGTCATGGCAGCGATGTGGTACAGGTGTGGTTATGTCATGGCAGCGATGTGGTACAGGTGTGGAGTTGTCATGGCAGCGATGTGGTGCAGGTGTGGAGTTGTCATGGCAGCGATGTGGTGCAGGTATGGAGTTGTCATGCTAGCACTGTGCTACAGGTGTGGAGTTGTCATGGCAGCACTGTGCTACAGGTGTGGAGTTGTCATGGCAGCGATGTGGTACAGGTGTGGAGTTGTCATGGCAGCACTGTGCTACAGGTGTGGAGTTGTCATGGCAGCACTTTGCTACAGGTGTGGAGTTTCATGGCAGCGATGTGGTACAGGTGTGGTTATGTCATGGCAGCGATGTGGTACAGGTGTGGAGTTGTCATGGCAGCGATGTGGTGCAGGTGTGGAGTTGTCATGGCAGCGATGTGGTGCAGGTGTGGAGTTGTCATGGCAGCACTGTGCTACAGGTGTGGAGTTGTCATGGCAGCGATGTGGTACAGGTGTGGAGTTGTCATGGCAGCACTGTGCTACAGGTGTGGAGTTGTCATGGCAGCGATGTGGTGCAGGTGTGGAGTTGTCATGGCAGCGATGTGGTACAGGTGTGGAGTTGTCATGGCAGCACTGTGCTACAGGTGTGGAGTTGTCATGGCAACACTGTGCTACAGGTGTGGAGTTGTCATGGCAGCACTGTGCTACAGGTGTGTAGTTGTCATGGCAGCGATGTGGTACAGGTGTGGAGTTGTCATGGCAGCACTGTGCTACAGGTGTGGAGTTGTCATGGCAGCACTGTGCTACAGGTGTGGAGTTGTCATGGCAACAATGTGGTACAGGTGTGGAGGTGACATGGCAGCGATGTGGTAGAGGTGACATGGCAGCGATGTGGTACAGGTGTGGAGGTGACATGGCAGCGATGTGGTACAGGTGTGGAGTTGTCATGGCAGCGATGTGGTACAGGTGTGGAGTTGTCATGGCAGCGATGTGGTGCAGGTGTGGAGTTGTCATGGCAGCACTGTGCTACAGATGTGGAGTTGTCATGGCAGCGATGTGGTACAGGTGTGGAGTTGTCATGGCAGCACTGTGCTACAGGTGTGGAGTTGTCATGGCAGCACTTTGCTACAGGTGTGGAGTTTCATGGCAGCACTGTGCTACAGGTGTGGAGTTGTCATGGCAGCGATGTGGTACAGGTGTGGTTATGTCATGGCAGCGATGTGGTACAGGTGTGGAGTTGTCATGGCAGCGATGTGGTGCAGGTGTGGAGTTGTCATGGCAGCGATGTGGTGCAGGTGTGGAGTTGTCATGGCAGCACTGTGCTACAGGTGTGGAGTTGTCATGGCAGCGATGTGGTACAGGTGTGGAGTTGTCATGGCAGCACTGTGCTACAGGTGTGGAGTTGTCATGGCAGCACTTTGCTACAGGTGTGGAGTTATCATGGCAGCACTGTGCTACAGGTGTGGACTTGTCATGGCAGCGATGTGGTACAGGTGTGGTTATGTCATGGCAGCGATGTGGTGCAGGTGTGGAGTTGTCATGGCAGCGATGTGGTACAGGTGTGGAGTTGTCACGGCAGTGATTTGGTGCAGGTGTGGAGGTGACATGGCAGCGATGTGCTACAGGTGTGGAGTTGTAATGGCAGCGATGTGCTACAGGTGTGGATTTTTCATGGCAGCACTGTGCTACAGGTGTGGAGTTGTCATGGCAGCACTGTTCTATAGGTGTGGAGTTGTCATGGCAGCACTGTGCTATAGGTGTGGAGTTGTAATGGCTGCACTGTGCTACCGGTGTGGAGTTGTCATGGCAGCGATGTGGTACAGGTGTGTAGTTGTTATGGCAGCGATGTGGTACAGGTGTGGTTATGTCATGGCAGCACTGTGCTACAGGTGTGGAGTTGTAATGGCTGCACTGTGCTACCGGTGTGGAGTTGTCATGGCAGCGATGTGGTACAGGTGTGTAGTTGTCATGGCAGTGATGTGGTACAGGTGTGGTTATGTCATGGCAGCGATGTTGTGCAGGTGTGGAGTTGTCATGGCAGCACTGTGCTACAGGTGTGGAGTTGTCATGGCAGCGATGTGGTACAGGTGTGGTTATGTCATCGCAGCACTGTGCTACAGGTGTGGAGTTGTCATGGCAGCCCTGATGATGTTGAATCATGCAAGCCACCTCTTTATTGCACCTCAGCCGTTGCCCCTTCATTGAAACCATTCAATACCAGGCTTCAGGGCTTTACTTTATGATGCTAAGATCATTTCACAATGAGTGAATACTGAATTCTTTCTGATTAAAACACTTTTTGCATCCCTTCCCTAACAACACTTCTGATTCAATTTCTGTGTTCCGTTGCAGACTCCCCATCTCAGCCTGATAGGTATGGACAATCCGGGATTGTGCCATTCGGGTGATGGGGAAATGTAAATTAAGAAAGACAAATATTTGGCAATTCTATTTGCTTGTTTCTAATTTTTAATCAGCATGTGTTTTATAATACATTTCATACTTGTCACGATCACTGTCTTCAAACTCCCTGTCATAGATGAGCCAAGGCGCAGCGTGCATGTAATTCCACATCTTTAATAAAGTGAAACCTTCACAACAAACAGGTAAACAGAAACCGACCGTGACGCAACCGTGGTGCACACAAACACACACAGAAAATAAATAATTACCCACAACATTAGGTGGGAAAAGTATGATTCCCAATCAGAGACAACGATAGACAGCTGCCTCTGATTGGGAACCACACTCGGCCAAAAACAAAGAAATAGAAAACATAGAATGCCCACCCCAATCACACCCAGACCTAACCAAATAGGGAAATAAAAAGGCTCTCTAAGGTCAGGGCGTGACAATACTGTTGTTTTTATTGTATGTTATATGTGTTGTTATACAATCTGCTAAAAGACAACAGTTATTGACTGTCTGGCTTCATCAGCGCTTAATTGTATTTGGATAAGGGGCAGGGTTGATGATAGCTAGATAGTTTACCAGCCCACAGAAGTAGTAGAAGAAGAAAATTGACTTCTTCAAAACATGGCAGCGATGTAGTACAGGTGTGGAGTTGTCATGGCAGCGATGTGGTACAGGTGTGGAGTTGTCATGGCAGCGATGTGGTACAGGTGTGGAGTTGTCATGGCAGCGATGTAGTACAGGTGTGGAGTTGTCATGGCAGCGATGTGGTACAGGTGTGGAGTTGTCATGGCAGCGATGTGGTGCAGGTGTGGAGTTGTCATGGCAGCGATGTGGTACAGGTGTGGAGTTGTCATGGCAGCGATGTGGTGCAGGTGTGGAGTTGTCATGGCAGCGATGTGGTGCAGGTGTGGAGTTGTCATGGCAGCGATGTGGTACAGGTGTGGAGTTGTCATGGCAGCGATGTGGTACAGGTGTGGAGTTGTCATGGCAGCGATGTGGTGCAGGTGTGGAGGTGACATGGCAGCGATGTGGTGCAGGTGTGGAGTTGACATGGCAGCGATGTGGTGCAGGTGTGGAGGTGACATGGCAGCGATGTGGTACAGGTGTGGAGTTGTCATGGCAGCGATGTGGTGCAGGTGTGGAGGTGACATGGCAGCGATGTGGTGCAGGTGTGGAGGTGACATGGCAGCGATGTGGTGCAGGTGTGGAGGTGACATGGCAGCAATGTGGTGCAGGTGTGGAGGTGACATGGCAGCGATGTGGTGCAGGTGTGGAGTTGTCATGGCAGCGATGTGGTGCAGGTGTGGAGGGGACATGGCAGCGATGTGGTGCAGGTGTGGAGGTGACATGGCAGCGATGTGGTGCAGGTGTGGAGGTGACATGGCAGCGATGTGGTGCAGGTGAGGAGGTGACATGGCAGCGATGTGGTGCAGGTGTGGAGGTGACATGGCAGCGATGTGGTGCAGGTGTGGAGGTGACATGGCAGCGATGTGGTGCAGGTGTGGAGGTGACATGGCAGCGATGTGGTGCAGGTGTGGAGGTGACATGGCAGCGATGTGGTGCAGGTGTGGAGGTGACATGGCAGTGATGTGGTGCAGGTGTGGAGTTGACATGGCAGCGATGTGGTGCAGGTGTGGAGGTGACATGGCAGCGATGTAGTACCGGTGTGGTTATGGCATGGCAGCGATGTGGTACAGGTGTGGAGGTGACATGGCAGCGATGTGGTGCAGGTGTGGAGGTGACATGGCAGCGATGTGGTGCAGGTGTGGAGGTGACATGGCAGCGATGTGGTACAGGTGTGGAGGTGACATGGCAGCGATGTAGTACCGGTGTGGTTATGGCATGGCAGCGATGTGGTACAGGTGTGGTTATGGCATGGCAGCGATGTGGTGCAGGTGTGGTTATGTCATGGCAGCGATGTAGTACAGGTGTGGTTATGGCATGGCAGCGATGTGGTGCAGGTGTGGAGTTGTCATGGCAGCGATGTGGTGCAGGTGTGGTTATGTCATGGCAGCGATGTGGTACAGGTGTGGTTATGGCATGGCAGCGATGTGGTGCAGGTGTGGAGTTGTCATGGCAGCGATGTGGTACAGGTGTGGTTATGGCATGGCAGCGATGTGGTGCAGGTGTGGAGTTGTCATGGCAGCACTGTGCTACAGGTGTGGAGTTGTCATGGCAACGATGTAGTACAGGTGTGGTTATGTCATGGCAGCGATGTGGTGCAGGTGTGGAGTTGTCATGGCAGCGATGTAGTACAGGTGTGGTTATGGCATGGCAGCGATATGGTGCAGATGTGGAGTTGTCATGGCAGCGATGTGGTACAGGTGTGGTTATGGCATGGCAGCGATGTGGTGCAGGTGTGGAGTTGTCATGGCAGCGATGTGGTACAGGTGTGGTTATGGCATGGCAGCGATGTGGTGCAGGTGTGGAGTTGTCATGGCAGCGATGTGGTACAGGTGTGGTTATGTCATGGCAGCGATGTGGTGCAGGTGTGGAGTTGTCATGGCAGCGATGTGGTACAGGTGTGGAGTTGTCACGGCAGTGATTTGGTGCAGGTGTGGAGGTGACATGGCAGCGATGTGCTACAGGTGTGGAGTTGTAATGGCAGCGATGTGCTACAGGTGTGGATTTTTCATGGCAGCACTGTGCTACAGGTGTGGAGTTGTCATGGCAGCACTGTTCTATAGGTGTGGAGTTGTCATGGCAGCACTGTGCTATAGGTGTGGAGTTGTAATGGCTGCACTGTGCTACCGGTGTGGAGTTGTCATGGCAGCGATGTGGTACAGGTGTGTAGTTGTTATGGCAGCGATGTGGTACAGGTGTGGTTATGTCATGGCAGCACTGTGCTACAGGTGTGGAGTTGTAATGGCTGCACTGTGCTACCGGTGTGGAGTTGTCATGGCAGCGATGTGGTACAGGTGTGTAGTTGTCATGGCAGTGATGTGGTACAGGTGTGGTTATGTCATGGCAGCGATGTTGTGCAGGTGTGGAGTTGTCATGGCAGCACTGTGCTACAGGTGTGGAGTTGTCATGGCAGCGATGTGGTACAGGTGTGGTTATGTCATCGCAGCACTGTGCTACAGGTGTGGAGTTGTCATGGCAGCCCTGATGATGTTGAATCATGCAAGCCACCTCTTTATTGCACCTCAGCCGTTGCCCCTTCATTGAAACCATTCAATACCAGGCTTCAGGGCTTTACTTTATGATGCTAAGATCATTTCACAATGAGTGAATACTGAATTCTTTCTGATTAAAACACTTTTTGCATCCCTTCCCTAACAACACTTCTGATTCAATTTCTGTGTTCCGTTGCAGACTCCCCATCTCAGCCTGATAGGTATGGACAATCCGGGATTGTGCCATTCGGGTGATGGGGAAATGTAAATTAAGAAAGACAAATATTTGGCAATTCTATTTGCTTGTTTCTAATTTTTAATCAGCATGTGTTTTATAATACATTTCATACTTGTCACGATCACTGTCTTCAAACTCCCTGTCATAGATGAGCCAAGGCGCAGCGTGCATGTAATTCCACATCTTTAATAAAGTGAAACCTTCACAACAAACAGGTAAACAGAAACCGACCGTGACGCAACCGTGGTGCACACAAACACACACAGAAAATAAATAATTACCCACAACATTAGGTGGGAAAAGTATGATTCCCAATCAGAGACAACGATAGACAGCTGCCTCTGATTGGGAACCACACTCGGCCAAAAACAAAGAAATAGAAAACATAGAATGCCCACCCCAATCACACCCAGACCTAACCAAATAGGGAAATAAAAAGGCTCTCTAAGGTCAGGGCGTGACAATACTGTTGTTTTTATTGTATGTTATATGTGTTGTTATACAATCTGCTAAAAGACAACAGTTATTGACTGTCTGGCTTCATCAGCGCTTAATTGTATTTGGATAAGGGGCAGGGTTGATGATAGCTAGATAGTTTACCAGCCCACAGAAGTAGTAGAAGAAGAAAATTGACTTCTTCAAAACATGGCAGCGATGTAGTACAGGTGTGGAGTTGTCATGGCAGCGATGTGGTACAGGTGTGGAGTTGTCATGGCAGCGATGTGGTACAGGTGTGGAGTTGTCATGGCAGCGATGTAGTACAGGTGTGGAGTTGTCATGGCAGCGATGTGGTACAGGTGTGGAGTTGTCATGGCAGCGATGTGGTGCAGGTGTGGAGTTGTCATGGCAGCGATGTGGTACAGGTGTGGAGTTGTCATGGCAGCGATGTGGTGCAGGTGTGGAGTTGTCATGGCAGCGATGTGGTGCAGGTGTGGAGTTGTCATGGCAGCGATGTGGTACAGGTGTGGAGTTGTCATGGCAGCGATGTGGTACAGGTGTGGAGTTGTCATGGCAGCGATGTGGTGCAGGTGTGGAGGTGACATGGCAGCGATGTGGTGCAGGTGTGGAGTTGACATGGCAGCGATGTGGTGCAGGTGTGGAGGTGACATGGCAGCGATGTGGTGCAGGTGTGGAGGTGACATGGCAGCGATGTGGTGCAGGTGTGGAGGTGACATGGCAGCAATGTGGTGCAGGTGTGGAGGTGACATGGCAGCGATGTGGTGCAGGTGTGGAGGGGACATGGCAGCGATGTGGTGCAGGTGTGGAGGGGACATGGCAGCGATGTGGTGCAGGTGTGGAGGTGACATGGCAGCGATGTGGTGCAGGTGAGGAGGTGACATGGCAGCGATGTGGTGCAGGTGTGGAGGTGACATGGCAGCGATGTGGTGCAGGTGTGGAGGTGACATGGCAGCGATGTGGTGCAGGTGTGGAGGTGACATGGCAGCGATGTGGTGCAGGTGTGGAGGTGACATGGCAGCGATGTGGTGCAGGTGTGGAGGTGACATGGCAGTGATGTGGTGCAGGTGTGGAGTTGACATGGCAGCGATGTGGTGCAGGTGTGGAGGTGACATGGCAGCGATGTAGTACCGGTGTGGTTATGGCATGGCAGCGATGTGGTACAGGTGTGGAGGTGACATGGCAGCGATGTGGTGCAGGTGTGGAGGTGACATGGCAGCGATGTGGTGCAGGTGTGGAGGTGACATGGCAGCGATGTGGTACAGGTGTGGAGGTGACATGGCAGCGATGTAGTACCGGTGTGGTTATGGCATGGCAGCGATGTGGTACAGGTGTGGTTATGGCATGGCAGCGATGTGGTGCAGGTGTGGTTATGTCATGGCAGCGATGTAGTACAGGTGTGGTTATGGCATGGCAGCGATGTGGTGCAGGTGTGGAGTTGTCATGGCAGCGATGTGGTGCAGGTGTGGTTATGTCATGGCAGCGATGTGGTACAGGTGTGGTTATGGCATGGCAGCGATGTGGTGCAGGTGTGGAGTTGTCATGGCAGCGATGTGGTACAGGTGTGGTTATGGCATGGCAGCGATGTGGTGCAGGTGTGGAGTTGTCATGGCAGCACTGTGCTACAGGTGTGGAGTTGTCATGGCAACGATGTAGTACAGGTGTGGTTATGTCATGGCAGCGATGTGGTGCAGGTGTGGAGTTGTCATGGCAGCGATGTAGTACAGGTGTGGTTATGGCATGGCAGCGATATGGTGCAGATGTGGAGTTGTCATGGCAGCGATGTGGTACAGGTGTGGTTATGGCATGGCAGCGATGTGGTGCAGGTGTGGAGTTGTCATGGCAGCGATGTGGTACAGGTGTGGTTATGGCATGGCAGCGATGTGGTGCAGGTGTGGAGTTGTCATGGCAGCGATGTGGTACAGGTGTGGTTATGGCATGGCAGCGATGTGGTGCAGGTGTGGAGTTGTCATGGCAGCGATGTGGTACAGGTGTGGTTATGGCATGGCAGCGATATGGTGCAGGTGTGGAGTTGTCATGGCAGCAATGTAGTACCGGTGTGGTTATGGCATGGCAGCGATGTGGTGCAGGTGTGGAGTTGTCATGGCAGCGATGTAGTACCGGTGTGGTTATGGCATGGCAGCGATGTGGTGCAGGTGTGGAGTTGTCATGGCAGCGATGTAGTACCGGTGTGGTTATGGCATGGCAGCGATGTGGTGCAGGTGTGGAGTTGTCATGGCAGCGATGTAGTACCGGTGTGGTTATGGCATGGCAGCGATGTGGTACAGGTGTGGAGTTGTCATGGCAGCGATGTAGTACAGGTGTGGTTATGGCATGGCAGCGATGTGGTGCAGGTGTGGAGTTGTCATGGCAGCGATGTAGTACCGGTGTGGTTATGGCATGGCAGCGATGTGGTACAGGTGTGGAGTTGTCATAGCAGCGATGTAGTACAGGTGTGGTTATGGCATGGCAGCGATGTGGTGCAGGTGTGGAGTTGTCATGGCAGCGATGTAGTACAGGTGTGGTTATGGCATGGCAGCGATGTGGTGCAGGTGTGGAGTTGTCATGGCAGCGATGTGGTTCAGGTGTGGAGTTGTCATGGCAGCACTGTGCTACAGGTGTGGAGTTGTCATGGCAGCACTGTGCTACAGGTTTGGAGTTGTCATGGCAGTGATGTGGTACAGGTGTGGAGTTGTCATGGCAGCACTGTGCTACAGGTGTGGAGTTGTCATGGCAGCACTGTGCTACAGGTGTGGAGTTGTCATGGCAGCACTGTGCTACAGGTGTGGAGTTTTCATGGCAGCACTGTGCTACAGGTGTGGAGTTGTCATGGCAGCACTGTGCTACAGGTGTGGAGTTGTCATGGCAGCACTGTGCTACAGGTGTGGAGTTGTCATGGCAGCACTGTGCTACAGGTGTGGAGTTGTCAATAAGAAAATTGACTTATTCAAAACATGTTGGAACCAAAATTATTTTCCAGTCATTTTGCTCTGAACAGAACCCCCTCAAAATGAATTACGTTCTACTGTTCCGATCAGCAAAATACAGTTCTGAACTGGTTCAACCCCAAAAAAGTAACGGTTTGAATTGTTCCTTTCTGTTCCTTTTTTTAACCTGTGAAATCAACTGTTTTTTATATTTTGCTCATTAAATTACTTTACCAATCAGTGTGTCAATAAAAGCTGGTGCGGAAAATCAATGTTAAGGAAGTCTCAAGGTTTTGCTCGCCTGAGGTAGAGTATCTCATGATAAGCTGTAGACCACACTATTTACCAAGAGAGTTGTAGCTGTCTATTTACCACCACAAACCAATCCTGGCACGAAGACTGCACTCAGCGAGCTGTATAAAGCCATAAGCAAACAAAAAAAGTATCATTTTTATTTATTTATTGAACCTTTAGTTATCTAGGCAAGTCAGTTAAGAATAAATTCTTATTTACAATGACGGCCTACCCCTGCCAAACCCGGACAAGGCTGAGCCAATTGTGCGCCGCCCTATGGGACTCCTAATCATGGTCGGTTGTGATACAGCCTGCAATCTAAACAGGGTCTGTAGTGACGCCTCTAGCACTGGGATGCAGTGCCTTAGACCGCTGCACCACTTGGGAGCCCAGAGGCGGCCTGGGACTTTAATGCAGGGAAACTTAAATCCGTTTCTACCAGCATGTTACATGTACAACCAGAGAGAAAACAACTCTAGATATTTACTCCACAGACAGAGACGAGTACAAAGCTCTCCCCCGCCCTCCATTTGGCAATTCTGACCAAAACTCTATCCTCCTGATTCCTGCTAACAAGCAAAAACTAAAGCAGGAAGTACCAGTGACTTGTTCAATATGGAAGGTGTCAGATGACGCAGATGCTAGCACAGACTGGAATAATGTACCAGGACTCATCCAATGGCATTGAGGAGGATACCACATCAGTCACCGGCTTCACCAATAAGTGCATTGATGACGCTGTCCCCACAGTGACCGTACATACATACCCCAACCAGAAGCCATGGATTACAGGCAACATCTGCATTGAGCTAAAGAGTAGAGCTGCCGCTTTCAAGGAGCGGGACTCTAACCTGGGCGCTTATAAGAAATCCCGCTATTCCCTCCAACGAACCAATAAACAGGCAAAGCGTCAATACAGGACTAAGATTGAATCATACTACACCGGCTCCGATGCTCGTCGGATGTGGCAGGGCTTGCAAATTATTACAGACTACAAAGGGAAGCACAGCCACGAGCTGCCCAGTGACACGAGCCTTCCAGGTGAGCTAAATTACTTCTATGCTCGCTTCGAGGCAAGTAGCACTGAAACATGCATGCGAGCACCAGCTGTTTCTGACAACTGTGTGATCACGCTCTCTGTAGTCGATGTGAGTGAGACCTTTAAACAGGTCAAGATTTACAAGACAGACAGATTATAAGGATGTGTCCTTTGAGCATGCGCTGACTAACTAGCAAGTGTGTTCACTGACATTTTCAACTTGTCCCTGAAGGCCGTAAACATTGTCAAAGACCCCACCCACCCCAGTCATAGACTGTCAGACCCTGAACACTAATGGCTTCCCAGACAATTTGCATCCCCTTTTATGCTACTGCTACTCTCTGTTTATTATCTATGCATAGTCATTTTAACTCTGCCTACATGTACATATTACCTCAATTACCTCGACTAACCAGTGCCCCCGGACATTGACTCTGTACCGGTACCCCCTGTATATAGCCTCCACATTGACTCTGTACCGGTACCCCCTGTATATAGCCTCACTACTGTTATTTTACTGCTGCTCTTTAATTATTTGTTATTTGTTATTTTATTTTTTACTTATCTATTTTTACATAACACTTATTTTTCTCAAAACTGCATTGTTGGTCAAGGGCATGTAATTTAGCATTTCACTGTATTCGGTGCATGTGACATGTGACAAGTGTTTTGACTAATTACATGTCAATGCTAATATAGCTCAAATTCGCTAGGTAGCTAACCATGTAGCAATGTATTTGAAAGACAACAAGTGCTCATTGTGCAAATGTATTTATATTTTCAATAAACATTGGAGACAAAATATCGTTTACATGTTGTCAACAATCTAAGCCAACACATCTGTTTTGCCCAATAGTTGCGCAGGTGTCCGTTTTGTTGGCAAACAACCAACCCATTGAGATGCAGTGACAATTTTCAGATGAAACTGTTAGCAGATATAGTGAGCCTGTGATGACCAATAGAGCCCCACAGTGTCATAATGCCCATAGAGTCTTGCGGTCAAACAGGGAAATGGTTCCAATCATTTTTCTCGTAGGGAATTTCAGGAACCCTTCAATAAGAGCTGTGTTTAACGCAGGCGTACCCTTGTGTGACGTTTTGATTACCATGTAAATCTCTCTGGTACAAGGCGACGTTTATCAATATGTTGGGCTCTATTTACTCTCAGATTAGAAAATGCTAATTAGCATCAACGTAGACATCATGCAAGGCTACAATCCCTGCCAGCTCCTACACATCATCTCTAGCTGACACCTTTGCTAACAGTTATTGTGTCAATGTAAAACTTACACAAGACAGTTCACAGAATTGTCAATTCAATGAAAGTCAGCACATTTTGCTAACAGATGGTTAATCCAGAGATGTTTACCTCGATTCGGCAGTCTCCTTCAGATCATTATGACCTTTGTAGATCTTTATGATCGCCACATATACAGGTGAATATACTGATAGAAGTCAACTTCTCCAAGAGAAATTTACACAGTTATCAAAACGTCATGCCAGGGCAAGCCTCCATGAATCACAGCCCTTACTCTAAGTGTTTCTAAAATACCCTGTGGGAAAAATGCCTGGTGGAAAAACTATTGGAACCATTACCGTCTTCAAACACTGCTTGTCCAATCAGCATCCAGGATCCAAACAACCAGTTTTATAATGATTGTTATGTCATGATCAAAGCAGCCAAACCCCACCATAACAGAGGTTTGTAGTCACTTTACAAATGACCTCGATTAACCTCTAACCCTGCACATTGACTCGGTACTGGTACATCCTGTATAAAGCCTCGTTATTGTTATGTACATTTCTTGTGTTACTTTTTGATTGACTTGTTTTTTTTTCACTTTAGTTTATTTAGTAAATATTTTCATAACTCTATTTCTTGAACTGCATTGTTGGTTAAGGGCTTGTAAGGAAGCATGTGACAAATAAAATTTGATTTGATTTGATTCATTAGTAGTGACTGTTACCATGACAGCCGGTCCCAATACACCCCCTACCTCTCTCCCTGGGCACTACCACTAACTCTGAGGTCCCTAGGGCTTCATTTATAACATTTATATTTTCAGGGTTTAATCAAAAGAGGGTAAGGGATACTGTTCGGATTTGGAATAGCCTCTGTCTTGTGTTAGCCATGTTTTCCAGTAGAGTGCTGTGATCCTATAGTAGTTACCAAATCAAATCCAAATCTAATTTTATTTGTCACAAACACATGGTTAGTAGATGTTAATGCGAGTGTAGCAAAATGCTTGTGCTTCTAGGTCCGACAGTGCAGTAATATCTAACAAGTAATCTAACAGTTCCCCAACAACTACCTAATACACACAAATCTAAAGGGGTGAATGAGAATATGTACATGTAAGTACATGGATGAGCGATGGCATGGGCAAGGTGCAGTAGATGGTATAAAATAGAGTATATACATGTGCTATGAGTAATGTAAGATATGCAAACATTATTAAAGTGGCATTATTTAGAATGATATTGTATAAAGTGACAAGTGATCCATTTATTAAAGTGGCCAGTGATTGGGTCTCAATGTAGGCAGCAGCCTCTCTGAGTTAGTGATTTCTGTTTAACAGTCTGACGGCCTTGAGATAGAGGCTGTTTTTCAGTCTCTCGGTCCCAGCTTTGATGTACCTGTACTGACCTCGCCTTCTGGATGATAGCGGGGTGAACAGGCAGTGGCTCGGGTAGTTGTTGTCCTTGATGATCTTTTTGACCTTCCTGTGACATCGGGTGCTGTGGGTGTCCTGGAGGGCAGGTAGTTTGCCCCCGGTGATGCGTTGTGCAGACCTCACTACCCTCTGGAGAGCCTTACGGTTGTGGGCGGAGCAGTTGCCGTACCAGGCGGTGATACAGCCCGACAGGATACTCTCGATTGTGCACCTGTAAAAGTTTGTGAGTGTTTTTGGTGTATAGCCAAATTTCTTCAGCCTCCCGAGGTTGAAGAGGCACTGTTGCGCCTTCTTCACCACACTGTCTGTGTGGGTGGACCATTTCAGTTTGTACATGATGTGTACGCCGAGGAACTTAAAACTTACTACCTTCTCCACTACTGTCCCGTCGATGTGGATAGGGGGCTGCTCCTTCTGCTGTTTCCTGAAGTCCACAATCATCTCCTCCGTTTGCACAGTTAGTACTCTGTGTTGTGGCTCCAGCAACCCTTTTTCGAATTCGGGTCATGGCAGGGAATATTCGTCTTGGAAGCTTATTTGACCTCAAACAGCAGGTCGCCACCTTTAGCTTATCCTCTCTCTCTTTATCTCCTTATTTTTCTCTCCCTCCCTCTCCCCTTCTCCCCACAGGGAGCAGATGAGTCCGTTCTACTTTAAGTTCCAATTCCGGAACGTTGAGTATTCATCTGGCCGTAATAAGACGTTGCTATGTTACCGCGTGGAGACTCCGGAGGGCGCCACTGATCCACTACAGGGATACATAGAGGACGAACACGCCACCGCACACGTAGAGGAGGCCTTCTTCACACGGGTAACAACATAAAGTTGGATGGAGGGCTCACTTGGCTGTTTTATCATGGGATGCACCATGAAGCCAGTTTTAGTGTGGGATGCACCATGAAGCCAGTTTTAGTGTGGGATACATCATGAAGCCAGTTTTAGTATGGTATGCACCATGAAGCCAGTGTTAGTGTGGGATGCATCATGAAGCCAGTTTTAGTGTGGGATGCACCATGAAGCCAGTTTTAGTGTGGGATGCAACATGAAGCCAGTTTTAGTGTGGTATGCACCATGAAGCCAGTTTTAGTGTGGAATGCACCATGAAGACAGTTTTAGTGTGGGATGCACCATGAAGCTAGTTTTAGTGTGGGATGCATCATGAAGCCAATTTTAGTGTGGGATGCACCATGAAGCCAGTTTTAGTGTGGGATGCACCATGAAGCCAGTTTCAGTGTGGGATGCATCATGAAGCCAGTTTTAGTGTGGGATGCACCATGAAGCCAGTTTCAGTGTGGGATGCATCATGGAGCCAGTTTTAGTGTGGGACACATATATTCCCCCTCTAGGTGTACCCTCCTACCAACTCTGACACATATTCCCCCTCTAGGTGTACCGTCCTACCAACTCTGACGAATGTTCCCCCTCTAGGTGTACCCTCCTACCAACTCTGACACATATTCCCCCTCTAGGTGTACCCTCCTACCAACTCTGACACATATACCCCCTCTAGGTGTACCATCCTACCAACTCTGTGACTCAGATTCTCCCTCTAGGTGTACCCTCCTACCAACTCTGACACATATTCCCCCTCTAGGTGTACCCTCCTACCAACTCTGACACATATTCCCCCTCTAGGTGTACCCTCCTACCAACTCTGACACATATTCCCCCTCTAGGTGTACCCTCCTACCAACTCTGACACATTTTCCCCCTCTAGGTGTACCCTCCTACCAACTCTGACACATTTTCCCCCTCTAGGTATACCCTCCTACCAACTCTGACACATATTCCCCCTCTAGGTGTACCATCCTACCAACTCTGTGACTCAGATTCTCCCTCTAGGTGTACCCTCCTACCAACTCTGACACATTTTCCCCCTCTAGGTGTACCCTCCTACCAACTCTGACACATATTCCCCCTCTAGGTGTACCCTCCTACCAACTCTGACACATATTCCCCCTCTAGGTGTACCCTCCTACCAGCTCTGACACATTTTCCCCCTCTAGGTGTACCCTCCTACCAACTCTGACACATTTTCCCCCTCTAGGTATACCCTCCTACCAACTCTGACACATATTCCCCCTCTAGGTGTACCCTCCTACCAACTCTGTGACTCAGATTCTCCCTCTAGGTGTACCCTCCTACCAACTCTGACACATTTTCCCCCTCTAGGTGTACCCTCCTACCAACTCTGACACATATTCCCCCTCTAGGTGTACCCTCGTACCAACTCTGACACATATTCCCCCTCTAGGTGTACCCTCCTACCAACTCTGACACATATTCCCCCTCTAGGTGTACCCTCGTACCAACTCTGACACATATTCCCCCTCTAGGTGTACCCTCCTACCAACTCTGACACATATTCCCCCTCTAGGTGTACCATCCTACCAACTCTGTGACTCAGATTCTCCCTCTAGGTGTACCCTCCTACCAACTCTGTGACTCAGATTCTCCCTCTAGGTGTACCCTCCTACCAACTCTGACACATATTCCCCCTCTAGGTGTACCCTCCTACCAACTCTGACACATATTCCCCCTCTAGGTGTACCCTCCTACCAACTCTGACACATATTCCCCCTCTAGGTGTACCCTCCTACCAACTCTGACACATATTCCCCCTCTAGGTGTACCCTCCTACCAACTCTGACACATATTCCCCCTCTAGGTGTACCCTCGTACCAACTCTGTGACTCAGATTCTCCCTTTAGGTGTACCCTCCTACCAACTCTGACACATATTCCCCCTCTAGGTGTACCCTCGTACCAACTCTGACACATATTCCCCCTCTAGGTGTACCCTCCTACCAACTCTGACACATATTCCCCCTCTAGGTGTACCCTCCTACCAACTCTGACACATATTCCCCCTCTAGGTGTACCCTCCTACCAACTCTGACACATATTCCCCCTCTAGGTGTACCCTCGTACCAACTCTGTGACTCAGATTCTCCCTCTAGGTGTACCCTCCTACCAACTCTGACACATATTCCCCCTCTAGGTGTACCCTCCTACCAACTCTGACACATATTCCCCCTCTAGGTGTACCCTTGTACCAACTCTGTGACTCAGATCTTCCCTCTAGGTGTACCCTCCTACCAACTCTGACACATATTCCCCCTCTAGGTGTACCCTCCTACCAACTCTGACACATATTCCCCCTCTAGGTGTACCCTCCTACCAACTCTGACACATATTCCCCCTCTAGGTGTACCCTCCTACCAACTCTGACACATATTCTCCCTCTAGGTGTACCCTCGTACCAACTCTTTGACTCAGATTCTCCCCTTCTCGCCCACAGGTCCTCCCCCACTATGACTCCTCCCAGGAATATGAGGTCCGGTGGTACGTATCTTCCAGTCCTTGTGCAGCCTGCTTCACCAAGATGGCCGATGTCCTCAGACTGAGAAAGAATCTCCGCCTCTACCTCCTCATGTCCCGCCTCTTCCTGTGGGAGGAGCCTGAGATAAAGGTGCCAATCCCCCTCCCACACACACAGAGATGGGCATCAAAGCGACAGGTCTTGCTCTTCATTGTAATCAGAGGGCTGATATAAATACTATGCATGCCAGTCTCTCTGGCCAAGCGTTTAGGAGAGACTGACTACATCACTTCTTCTTTTCATAAGAAACATGAATGTGTTGAAAATTCCAATAGTTTGCATAGTCAACTTACACAAAGCTCTGACACACACCCCAGTCATCTTTTCACAGTCCCCAAATCCAGAACAAATTCAAGAAAGCGTACAGTATTATATAGAGCCCTTATTGCATGGAACTTCCTTCCATCTCATATTGCTTAAATAAACAGCAAATCTGGTTTCAAAAACAGATAATGCAACACCTCACGGCACAACGCCTCTCCTCTATTGGACCTAGTTTGTGATAGTTTGTGTGTATGTATTGATATGTAGGTTACGTTTGCCATTTTAAAAATGTATGTAGTTCTGTCTTTGAGTTTATTAATGTTCTGTATTATGTCACGTTTCATGTTTTGTTTGGACCCCAGGAAGAGTAGCTGCTGCTTTTGCAACAGCTAATGGGGATCCTAATAAAATACCAAATACCAAATTAGACTCCCTCGCTCTCATACAGTACATGTGCGTGCTGTGTGTTTGTGTCTCTGTGTGCTAGGTGGGCCTGCGGTGCCTGGCGTCACTGGGTGTGAGGATAAGGATGATGAAGCCGTCTGACTTCTTGTCTGTCTGGGAAACGTTTGTAGAGAAGGATGAGGACATGACCTTTAACCCCTGGGAGGACTGTCAGGACAACTACCAATACTACCAGTACAGACTCAACACCATCCTCAAGTAAAGGTACATACATGTACGCACACGCACATACACAGAGAGATAGTATTAACTTTTCCTTTTTGTATTTGTTTTCTGTGTGTTTCTGTTTCAGGTGCAGTCAAAACCATTTCACACCCCCACACCCTGACTACAACTACAACCCCATCTACACGTTCTCCAACCCCATCTTCACGTCCTACAAACCCCATCTACACATCCTCCAACTCCATCTACACATCCTCCAACCCCATCTACACATCCTCCAACCCCATCTACACATCCTCCAACCCCATCTACACATCCTCCAACCCCATCTACACGTCCTCCAACCCCATCTACACATCCTCCAACTCCATCTACACATCCTCCAACCCCATCTACACATCCTCCAACCCCATCTACACATCCTCCAACCCCATCTACACGTCCTCCAACCCATCTACACCTCCTACAACCCATCTACACGTCCTACAACCCCATCTACACGTCCTCCTACCCATCTACACGTCCTCCAACCCATCTACACGTCCTCCAACCCCATCTACACATCCTCCAACCCCATCTACACGTCCTCCAACCCATCTACACGTCCTCCAACCCATCTACACGTCCTACAACCCCATCTACACGTCCTACAACCCAATCTACACATCCTACAACCCCATCTACACTTCCTCCAACCCCATCTACACGTCCTCCAACCCCATCTACACATCCTACAACCCCGTCTACACATCCTACAACCCCATCTACACATCTACACGTCCTACAACCCCATCTACACGTCCTACAACCCCATCTACACGTCCTACAACCCCATCTACACATCTACACGTCCTCCAACCTCATCTACATGTCCTCCAACCCCATCTACACGTCCTCCAACCCATCTACACATCCTACAATCCCATCTACACATCTACACGTCCTCCAACCCCATCTACACGACCTCCAACCCCATCCAAACATCCTCCAACCCCATCTACACATCCTACAACCCCATCTACACGTCCTCCAACCCCATATACACGTCCTACAACCCCATCTACACGTCCTACAACCCCATCTACACGTCCTACAACCCCATCTACACATTTACACATCCTCCAACCCCATCTACACATCCTCCAACCCCATCTACACATCCTCCAACCCCATCTACACGTCCTCCAACCCCATCTACACATCCTCCAACCCCATCTACACATCTACACGTCCTCCAACCCCATCTACACATAATCCAACCCCATCTACACATCCTCCAATCCCATCTACACATCTACACGTCCTCCAACCCCATCTACACATCATTCAACCCCATCTACACATCCACCAATCCCATCTACACATCTACACGTCCTCCAACCCCATCTACACGTCCTACAACCCCATTTACACATCCTCCAACCCCATCAACACGTCCTCCAACCCCATCTATATGTCCTCCAACCCCAGCTACACGTCCTCCAACCCCATCTACATGTCCTTTAACCCCAGCTACACGCCCCCCAACCCCATCTACACGTCCTACAACCCCATCTACACGTCCTCCTACCCATCTACACGTCCTCCAACCCATCTACACGTCCTCCAACCCCATCTACACATCCTCCAACCCCATCTACACGTCCTCCAACCCCATCTACACATCCTCCAACTCCATCTACACATCCTCCAACCCCATCTACACATCCTCCAACCCCATCTACACATCCTCCAACCCCATCTACACGTCCTCCAACCCATCTACACGTCCTACAACCCCATCTACATGTCCTCCTACCCATCTACACGTCCTCCAACCCATCTACACGTCCTCCAACCCCATCTACACATCCTCCAACCCCATCTACACGTCCTCCAACCCATCTACACGTCCTCCAACCCTATCTACACGTCCTACAACCCAATCTACACATCCTACAACGCCATCTACACTTCCTCCAACCCCATCTACACGTCCTCCAACCCCATCTACACATCTTCCAACCCCGTCTACACATCCTCCAACCCCATCTACACATCCTCCAACCCCATCTACACATCCTCCAACCCCATCTACACATCCTCGAACCCTATCTACACGTCCTCCAACCCATCTACACGTCCTACAACCCCATCTACACGTCCTACAACCCAATCTACACATCCTACAACCCCATCTACACTTTCTCCAACCCCATCTACACGTCCTCCAACCCCATCTACACATCCTACAACCCCGTCTACACATCCTACAACCCCATCTACACATCTACACGTCCTACAACCCCATCTACACGTCCTACAACCCCATCTACACGTCCTACAACCCCATCTACACATCTACACGTCCTCCAACCTCATCTACATGTCCTCCAACCCCATCTACACGTCCTCCAACCCATCTACACATCCTACAATCCCATCTACACATCTACACGTCCTCCAACCCCATCTACACGACCTCCAACCCCATCTACACATCCTCCAACCCCATCTACACATCCTACAACCCCATCTACACGTCCTCCAACCCCATATACACGTCCTCCAACCCCATATACACGTCCTACAACCCCATCTACACGTCCTACAACCCCATCTACACGTCCTACAACCCCATCTACACGTCCTACAACCCCATCTACACATTTACACATCCTCCAACCCCATCTACACATCCTCCAACCCCATCTACACGTCCTCCAACCCCATCTACACGTCCTCCCACCCCATCTACACGTCCTCCAACCCCATCTACACGTCCTACAACCCCATCTACACATCTACACATCCTCCAACCCCATCTACACGTCCTCCAACCCCATCTACACGTCCTCCAACCCCATCTACACGTCCTCCAACCCCATCTACACATCATCCAACCCCATCTACACATAATCCAACCCCATCTACACATCTACACGTCCTACAACCCCATCTACACATCCTCCAACCCCATCTACACGTCCTCCAACCCCATCTACACGTCCTACAACCCCATCTACATGTCCTCCTACCCATCTACACGTCCTCCAACCCATCTACACGTCCTCCAACCCCATCTACACATCCTCCAACCCCATCTACACGTCCTCCAACCCATCTACACGTCCTCCAACCCTATCTACACGTCCTACAACCCAATCTACACATCCTACAACGCCATCTACACTTCCTCCAACCCCATCTACACGTCCTCCAACCCCATCTACACATCTTCCAACCCCGTCTACACATCCTCCAACCCCATCTACACATCCTCCAACCCCATCTACACATCCTCCAACCCCATCTACACATCCTCGAACCCTATCTACACGTCCTCCAACCCATCTACACGTCCTACAACCCCATCTACACGTCCTACAACCCAATCTACACATCCTACAACCCCATCTACACTTTCTCCAACCCCATCTACACGTCCTCCAACCCCATCTACACATCCTACAACCCCGTCTACACATCCTACAACCCCATCTACACATCTACACGTCCTACAACCCCATCTACACGTCCTACAACCCCATCTACACGTCCTACAACCCCATCTACACATCTACACGTCCTCCAACCTCATCTACATGTCCTCCAACCCCATCTACACGTCCTCCAACCCATCTACACATCCTACAATCCCATCTACACATCTACACGTCCTCCAACCCCATCTACACGACCTCCAACCCCATCTACACATCCTCCAACCCCATCTACACATCCTACAACCCCATCTACACGTCCTCCAACCCCATATACACGTCCTCCAACCCCATATACACGTCCTACAACCCCATCTACACGTCCTACAACCCCATCTACACGTCCTACAACCCCATCTACACGTCCTACAACCCCATCTACACATTTACACATCCTCCAACCCCATCTACACATCCTCCAACCCCATCTACACGTCCTCCAACCCCATATACACGTCCTACAACCCCATCTACACGTCCTACAACCCCATCTACACGTCCTACAACCCCATCTACACATTTACACATCCTCCAACCCCATCTACACATCCTCCAACCCCATCTACACATCCTCCAACCCCATATACACGTCCTCCAACCCCATCTACACATCCTCCAACCCCATCTACACATCTACACGTCCTCCAACCCCATCTACACATAATCCAACCCCATCTACACATCCTCCAATCCCATCTACACATCTACACGTCCTCCAACCCCATCTACACATCATTCAACCCCATCTACACATCATCCAACCCCATCTACACATCCTCCAACCCCATCTACACATCTACACGTCCTACAACCCCATCTACACATCCTCCAACCCCATCTACATGTCCTCCAACCCCAGCTACACGTCTTCCAACCCCATGTACATGTCCTCCAACCCCAGCTACATGTCCTCCAACCACATCTACACGTCCTCCAACCCCAGCTACACGTCCTACAACCCCATTTACACATCCTCCAACCCCATCAACACGCCCTCCAACCCCATCTATATGTCCTCCAACCCCAGTTACACGTCCTCCAACCCCATCTACATGTCCTTTAACCCCAGCTACACGTCCCCCAACCCCATCTACACGTCCTCCAACCCCATCTACACGTCCTCCAACCCCAGCTACACGTCCTCCAACCCCAGATACACGTCATCCAACCCCAGCTACACGTCCTCCAACCCCATCTACACGTCCTCCAACTCCATCTTCACATCCTACAACCCCATCTACACATCCTCCAACCCCATCTACACGTCCTCCCACCCCATCTACACGTCCTCCAACCCCATCTACACGTCCTACAACCCCATCTACACATCTACACATCCTCCAACCCCATCTACACGTCCTCCAACCCCATCTACACGTCCTCCAACCCCATCTACACGTCCTCCAACCCCATCTACACATCATCCAACCCCATCTACACATCCTCCAACCCCATCTACACATCTACACGTCCTACAACCCCATCTACACATCCTCCAACCCCATCTACACGTCCTCCAACCCCATCTACATGTCCTCCAACCCCAGCTACACGTCTTCCAACCCCATCTACATGTCCTCCAACCCCAGCTACACGTCCTCCAACCACATCTACACGTCCTCCAACCCCATCTACACGTCCTCCAACCCCAGCTACACGTCCTCCAACCTCAGCTACACGTCATCCAACCCCAGCTACCCGTCCTCCAACCCCATCTACACGTCCTCCAACTCCATCTGCACATCCTACAACCCCATCTACACATCCTACAACCCCATCTACACATCTACACGTCCTACAACCCCATCTACACATCTACACGTCCTACAACCCCATCTACACGTCCTACAACCCCATCTACACATCCTACAACCCCATCTACACATCTACACATCCTCCAACCCCATCTACACATCCTCCAACCCCATCTACACATCCTGCAACCCCATCTTCACATCCTACAACCCCATCTACACATCCTAAAACCACATCTACTCGTCCTGCACGTCCTACAACCACATTTACACATACTACCACCACATCTACTCATCCTACAACCACATTTACATGGTCTAAAACCCTGTCTGCACGCTCTACAACCACAATTACAAGTGCTACAACCACTTCTACATGTCAGCATTGACTCCTTGTCTAAATAAAGACACCTTGGTCTCATCATTGACTCCTTGTCTAAATAAAGACACCTTGGTCTCATCATTGACTCCTTGTCTGAATAAATAGACCTTGGTCTCAGCATTGACTCCCTGTCTAAATAACGACACCTTGGTCTCAGCATTGACTCCCTGTCTAAATAAATAGACCTTGGTCTCAGCATTGACTCCCTGTCTAAATAAAGAGACCTTGGTCTCAGCATTGACTCCCTGTCTAAATAAATAAACCTTGGTCTCAGCATTGACTCCCTGTCTAAATAAAGATACCTTGGTCTCAGCATTGACTCCCTGTCTAAATAAAGACACCTTGGTCTCAGCATTGACTCTCGGTCTAAATAAAGAGACCTTGGTCTCAGTATTGACTCCCTGTCTAAATAAATAGACCTTGGTCTCAGCATTGACTCCCTGTCTAAATAAAGAGACCTTGGTCTCAGCATTGAATCTCTGTCTAAATAAATAGACCTTGGTCTCAGCATTGACTCCCTGTCTAAATAAATAGACCTTGGTCTCAGCATTGACTCTCTGTCTAAATAAAGAGACCTTGGTCTCAGTATTGACTCCCTGTCTAAATAAATAGACCTTGGTCTCAGCATTGACTCCCTGTCTAAATAAAGAGACCTTGGTCTCAGCATTGACTCTCTGTCTAAATAAATAGACCTTGGTCTCAGCATTGACTCCCTGTCTGAATAAATATACCTTGGTCTCAGCATTGACTCCCTGTCTAAATAAATAAACCTTGGTCTCAGCATTGACTCCCTGTCTAAATAAATAGACCTTGACTTCCTGTCAAAATAAAGATACCTTGGACTAAGCATTGACTCCTTGTCTAAATAAAACAGGAAACAGGAAATATATTGTATATTGAGCTCCACCCCCAAATTCCACTAAAACATTTTATTTTGGTATTTAAAAAAAAGAGTCCGCTGTTGATAGATAAAATCCCAAAATGTTTTGTATGTCAGCAGTCAAGTTTTCAAGATATTGTACTTTCAAGAAGCAAAGTGTCATCAACTACAGGAAGACAGGAAGGAATGGAAGACAGACAGACTCATCAACTACAGGAAGACAGGAAGGAATGGAAGACAGACAGACTCATCAACTACAGGAAGACAGGAAGGAATGGAAGACAGACAGACTCATCAACTACAGGAAGACAGGAAGGAATGGAAGACAGACAGACTCATCAACTACAGGAAGACAGGAAGGAATGGAAGACAGACAGACTCATCAACTACAGGAAGACAGGAAGGAATGGAAGACAGACAGACTCATCAACTACAGGAAGACAGGAAGGAATGGAAGACAGACAGACTCATCAACTACAGGAAGACAGGAAGGAATGGAAGTAGGCATAATTGTTGAGGGGACAATGAATAAATTAGTTTAATATAATTTATTATTTGAAATCTTAACAATATTGATCTTTTAAAAAATAAACACAGAGTAGATTACAACTAGTTTATAAGTCAAATAAACACTTCATCAATTAACTTTAAAACGTTAAACTATATTAACTAACCACATAGATATAAAGGACTTCAGTACTTCTAAAAGTGTGTAGATACATTCTCCAAATTTGTATTCATCAGTACAAAATATTGTGTATGTATACCGGTAGGTGATCAAATACTTACTGTATGTCATGCAATAAAATGCTAATTAATTACTTAAAAACCATACAATGTGATTTTCTGGATTTTTGTTTTAGATTCCGTCTCTCACAGTTGAAGTGTACCTATGATAAAAATTACAGACCTCTACATGCTTTGTAAGTAGGAAAACCTGCAAAATCGGCAGTGTCTGCCAAACTTACCCTAGTAAAACTGACTATCCTACCGATCCTCGACTTCGGCGATGTCATCTGCAAAATAGCTTCCAATACTCTACTCAGCAAACTGGATGCAGTTTATCACAGTGCCATCCGTTTTGTTACTAAAGAACCTTATACCACCCACCACTGTGACCTGTAGGCTCTAGTCGGCTGGCCCTCGCTACATATTCGTCGCCAGACCCACTGGCTCCAGGCCATCTACAAGTCCATGCTAGGTAAAGCTCCGCCTTATCTCAGTTCACTGGTCACGATGGCAACACCCACCCGTAGCACGCGCTCCAGCAGGTGTATCTCACTGATCATCCCTAAAGCCAACACTTCATTTGGCCGCCTTTCGTTCCAGTTCTCTGCTGCCTGTGACTGGAACGAATTGCAAAAATCGCCGAAGTTGGAGACTTTTATCTCCCTCACCAACTTCAAACATCTGCTATCTGAGCAGCTAACCGATCGCTGCAGCTGTACATAGTCTATCGGTAAAATAGCCCACCCAATTTACCTACCTCATCCCCATACTTTTTATATTTATTTACTTTTCTGCTCTTTTGCACACCAGTATCACTACCTGTACATGACCATCTGATCATTTATCACTCCAGTGTTAATCTGCAAAATTGTAATTATTCGCCTACCTCCTCATGCCTTTTGCACACAATGTATATAGACTCTCTTTTTTTTCTACTGTGTTACTGACTTGTTAATTGTTTACTCCATGTGTAACTCTGTGTTGTCTGTTCACACTGCTATGCTTTATCTTGGCCAGGTCACAGTTGTAAATGAGAACGTGTTCTCAACTAACCTACCTGGTTAAATAAAGGTGTTCTCAACTAACCTACCTGGTTAAATAAAGGTGTTCTCAACTAACCTACCTGGTTAAATGAAGGAGAAATAAAAAAAATTAAATTAAGAGTCTCAAATACTTGTTCTCCCCACTGTATATCATCCTAAATACTACACATTATATTTTGTATGAAATAGCATAAGGTCTTAATCATAGGATCATAATCATAGGATCATAATCATAGGGTCATAATTATAGGGTCATAATTATAGGGTCATAATCATATGGTCATAATCATAGGGTCATAATCATAGGGTCATAATTATAGGGTCATAATCATAGGGTCATAATCATATGGTCATAATCATATGGTCATAATCATAGGGTCATAATTATAGGGTCATAATTATAGGGTCATAATCATAGGGTCATAATCATAGGGTCATAATCATAGGGTCATAATCATATGGTCATAATCATAGGGTCATAATTATAGGGTCATAATTATAGGGTCATAATCATATGGTCATAATCATAGGGTCATAATCATAGGGTCATAATTATAGGGTCATAATCATAGGGTCATAATCATAGGGTCATAATCATATGGTCATAATCATAGGGTCATAATTATATGGTCATAATTATAGGGTCATAATCATAGGGTCATAATCATAGGGTCAAAATCATATGGTCATAATCATATGGTCATAATTATATGGTCATAATCATAGGGTCATAATCATAGGGTCATAATTATAGGGTCATAATTATAGGGTCAAAATCATATGGACATAATTATATGGTCATAATTATAGGGTCAAAATCATATGGACATAATTATAGGGTCATAATCATATGGTCATAATTATAGGGTCATAATCATATGGTCATAATTATAGGGTCATAATCATATGGTCATAATCATATGGTCATAATCATAGGGTCATAATTATAGGGTCATAATCATATGGTCATAATTATAGGGTCATAATCATATGGTCATAATCATATGGTCATAATCATAGGGTCATAATTATAGGGTCATAGGGTAATAATTATAGGGTCATAATCATATGGTCATAATTATAGGGTCATAATCATAGGGTCATAATTATAGGGTCATAATCATATGGTCATAATTATAGGGTCATAATAATATGGTCATAATCATAGGGTCATAATTATAGGGTCATAATTATAGGGTCATAATCATAGGGTCATAATCATAGGGTCATAATCATATGGTCATAATTATAGGGTCATAATCATAGGGTCATAATTATAGGGTCATAATCATAGGGTCATAATCATAGGGTCATAGGGTCATAATTATAGGATCATAGGGTCATAATCATAGGATCATAGGGTCATAATTATAGGATCAGAGGGTCATAATAATAGGATCATAGGGTCATAATTATATGATCATAGGGTCATAATCATATGGTCATAATTATAGGATCATGGGGTCATAATTATAGGATCATAGGGTCATAATTATAGGATCATAGGGTCATAATTATAGGATCAGAGGGTCATAATAATAGGATCATAGGGTCATAATTATATGATCATAGGGTCATAATCATATGGTCATAATCATATGGTCATAATTATAGGGTCAAAATCATATGGACATAATTATAGGGTCATAATTATAGGGTCATAATTATAGGGTCATAATCATATGGTCATAATTATATGATCATAGGGTCAAAATCATATGGTCATAATCATAGGGTCATAATTATAGGGTCATAATCATAGTGGCATAATTATAGGGCCATAGGGTCATAATCATAGGGTCATAATTATAGGGTCATAATCATAGGGTCATAATTATAGGGTCATAATCATAGGGTCATAATTATAGGATCATAATCATATGGTCATAATTATAGGGTCATAGTGTCATAATCATAGGGTCATAATTATAGGGTCATAATCATAGGGTCATAATCATAGGGTCATAATTATAGGATCATAGGGTCATAATTATAGGGTCATAGGGTCATAATCATAGGGTCATAATCATAGGGTCATAATCATAGGGTCATAATTATAGGATCATAGGGTCATAATTATAGGGTCATAATTATAGGGTCATAGGGTCATAATTATAGGATCATAGGGTCATAATTATAGGGTCATAGGGTCATAATTATAGGGTCATAGGGTCATAATTATAGGGTCATAATCATATGGTCATAATTATAGGGTTATAATCATAGGGTCAGAATTATAGGGTCATAGGGTCATAATTATAGGGTCATAATTATAGGATCATAGGGTCATAATTATAGGGTCATGGGGTCATAATTATAGGGTCATAATCATAGGGTCAAAATTATAGGGTCATAATTATAAGGTCATAATTATAGGGTCATAGGGTCATAATTATAGGGTCATAATCATAGGGTCATAATCATAGGGTCATAAGGTCATAATTATACAAACATAGGGTCATAATTATATGGTCATAATCATATGGTCATAATTATAGGGTCATAATCATGGGGTCATAAGTATAGGATCATAGGGTCATAATTATAGAATCATGGGGTCATAATTATAGGGTAGGCTAGAGTCATAAGTGAAATAAATATTTAGATGTTCTGTGTTAGGGGTCCAGTGCTCTGTATCTCCTTCATGATGGACTGGACCACATCAGAGGTTGACCCCTGACCTCCCAAATCAGCTGTGTGGAGCTAGAGAGAGAGGACAGAGAGAGAGAGAGAGCGAGAGAGAGAGAGAGAGAGAGGATGGGTTGAGTGATAGAGAGAAAGAGAGAGAGAGGACAGAGGGAGAGAGAGAGAGAGAGAGAGAGAGAGGATGGGTTGAGCGATAGAGAGAGAGAGAGAGAGAGAGAGAGAGAGAGAGAGAGGACAGAGAGAGAGAGAAAGAAAGAGAGAGAGAGAGAGAGGATGGGTTGAGCGATAGAGAGAAAGAGAGAGAGAGAGAGAGAGACAGAGAGAGAGAGAGGATGGGTTGAGCGATAGAGAGAAAGAGAGAGAGAGAGAGAGAGACAGAGAGAGAGAGAGAGAGAGAGAGAGAGAAAGAAAGAGAGAGAGAGAGAGAGAGAGAGAGAGAGAGAGAGAGGATGGGTTGAGCGATAGAGAGAGAGAGAGAGAGAGAGAGAGAGAGAGAGAGAGAGAGAGGACAGAGAGAGAGAGAAAGAAAGAGAGAGAGAGAGAGAAAGAAAGAGAGAGAGAGAGAGAGAGAGAGAGAGAGAGAGAGAGAGAGAGAGAGAGAGAGAGAGAGAGGATGGGTTGAGCGATAGAGAGAAAGAGAGAGAGAGGACAGAGAGAGAGAGAAAGAAAGAGAGAGAGAGAGAGAGAGAGGACAGATAAGTACCTCTTTATCTATTTTCTATTTGCACATTAGTATAACTTTTGAAAAGTATATATTTTTTAACTTTACTGTTCTTTTTTTTTCTTTTCACTTTTGCTCGTCCCTTGGCAATGTAAACAAATGTTTCCAAGACCAATAAAGCCCCTTGAATTAAATTGAGAATTGAAGAAATCACTATGCAACAGCCTGCGTGTGTTACCCGTGTCTCAGTAACAGTAGCGATGACAGCCCGTCGTATCATGGTGGCGTATGCATGTAGCCTCAGATGGTCCAGAAGCAGACAGGAAGCGAGTAACATGGCTGTAGGGTTGGCTATGTTACCATCTGCTATGCTCTTCCCTGTGTTTCTGGTGCCCTGCAACACACACACATTATACACACCCCCAGTTACACACACCCCCAGCTATCCACACCCCCAGCTATCCACACCCTCAGCTACCTACACCCTCAGCTACCTACACCCTTAGCTATCCTCACCCCCAGCTATCCATACCCCCAGCTATCCACACCCCCAGCTATCCACACCCTCAGCTACCTACACCCTCAGCTATCTACACCCTCAGCTATCCACACCCCAGCTATCCACACCCCCAGTTACACACACCCCCAGCTATCCACACCCCCAGCTATCCACACCCCCAGTTACACACACCCCCAGCTATCCACACCCCCAGCTATCCACACCCCCAGCTATCCACACCCCCAGCTATCCACACCCCCAGCTATCCACACCCCCAGTTACACACACCCCCAGCTATCCACACCCCCAGCTATCCACACCCTCAGCTACCTACACCCTCAGACATCTACACCCCCAGCTATCCTCACCCCCAGCTATCCACACCCCCAGCTATCCACACCCACAGCTGTCCACACCCCCAGCTATCCTCACCCCCAGCTATCCACACCCTCAGCTATCTAAAACCTCAGCTATATACACCCCCAGCTATCTACACCCTCAGCTATCTACACCCTCAGCTATCTACACCCTCAGCTATCCTCACCCCCAGCTATCCACACCCTCAGCTATCTACACCCTCAGTTATATACACCCTCAGCTATATACACCCTCAGCTATCCTCACCCCCAGCTATCCACACCCCTAGCTATCTACACCCTCAGCTATCTACACCCTCAGCTATACATACCCCCAGCTATCCACACCCCCAGCTATCCACACCCTCAGCTACCTACACCCTCAGCTATCTACACCCTCAGCTATCCACACCCCCAGCTATCCACACCCCCAGTTACACACACCCCCAGCTATCCACACCCCCAGCTATCCAAACCCCCAGCTATCCACACCCCCAGTTACACACACCCCCAGCTATCCACACCCCCAGCTATCTACACCCACAGTTACACACACCCCCAGCTATCCACACCCCCAGCTATCCACACCCCCAGTTACACACACCCTCAGCTACCTACAGCCTCAGATATCTACACCCTCAGCTATCCTCACCACCAGCTATCCTCACCCCCAGCTATCCACACCCCCAGCTATCCACACCCCCAGCTATCCACACCCTCAGCTACCTACACCCTCAGCTATCCACACCCTCAGCTATCCTCACCCCAGCTATCCACACCCCCAGCTATCCACACCCTCAGCTATCCACACCCCCAGCTATCCTCACCCCCAGCTATCCACACCCTCAGCTATCTACACCCTCAGCTATATACACCCTCAGCTATATACACCCTCAGCTATCCTCACCCCCAGCTATCCACACCCCCAGCTATCTACACCCTCAGCTATATACACCCTCAGCTATATACACCCTCAGCTATCCTCACCCCTAGCTATCCTCACCCCCAGCTATCCACACCCCCAGTTATAGACACCCCCAGCTACACACAACCCCAGCTATCCACACCCCCAGCTATCCACACCCCCAGCTATCCTCACCCCCAGCTATCCACACCCCCAGCTATCCTCACCCCCAGCTATCCACACCCCCAGCTACACCCCCCCTCCCAGCTACACCCACACCCCCAGCTGTCCACACCCCCAGCTACACACAACCCCAGCTATCCACACCCCCAGCTATCCTCACCCCCAGCTATCCACACCCCCAGCTACACCCCCCCCCTCCCAGCTACACCCACACCCCCAGCTGTCCACACCCCCAGCTACACCCACACCCCAGCTATCCACAGCCCCATCTACCCACACCCCCTGTGTACATACACACTCGAACACAGCGTAGTCCGTCCCGTAGTTGGCTCCTGGAACGAGTCCCGGCCCCCCCACCAGACCAGCACACACGTTGCTCACCACATTACCATAGAGATTAGGCATCACCATCACGTCAAACTGCTGCGGCTTAGACACCAGCTACACACACACACACACACACACACACACACACACACACACACACACACACACACTATTTATTATCCAATTTGATTAGGTAGTAGTGATGTTGCTATGGATACTTGCAAGGTGTAGTAGTGATGCTGCTATGGTTACCTACACGGTGTCGTAGTAATGTTGCTATGGTTACCTGAAAGGTGTAGTAGTGATGCTGCTATGGTTACCTGCAAGTTGTAGTAGTGATGTTGCTATAGTTATCTACAATGTGTCGTAGTGATGTTGCTATGGTTACCTGCATGGTGTAGTAGCGATGTTGCTATGGCTACCTGCAAGGTGTAGTAGTGATGTTGCTATAGTTATCTACAATGTGTCGTAGTGATGTTGCTATGGTTACCGGCATGGTGTAGTAGTGATGTTGCTATGGTTACCTGCATGGTGGTGTCTAGAACCTAAAATAGTTTTTCGTCTGTCCCGATAGGAGAACCCTTTGAAGAACCCTTTTCGGTTCCAAGTAGAACCTTTTGGGTTCAATGTCGAACCCTTTCCACAGAGGGTTCTACCTGGATCCAAAAATGTGTTATCCTATGGGAACAGCCGACAAACCCTTTTCAAACCCTTTTTTCTAAAAGTGTTTAGTATACCTGCATGGTGGTGTTGTCCACGATCATGGCATCGAAGGCGATGTCTTGATAACCCGCGGCAACCTCCTTACAACACTGTAGGAACAGACCATCACCTAGCTTCCTGTTAAACACACACACACACACACACACACACAGAGATTTATCATCAGACAGCAAATTAATACAAAACACAAACACAGATGTATCATCAGACAGCAAATGAATGCAAACCACACACACAGATTCAATCAAACACACTAAGAAGCACTGTTTTTATACCAAGCTAACCAACTAATTAACTAACTAGTTAACTAATGAATTAACTAACTTGCTAACTAACGCATTAACAAACTAACTAACTAATTAACTAACATGCACATTTACTGAGTATCACTGACATGATGTTGGCCTTGTGGACAGCGGTGACCCTACGACGACCTCTCTCCCTGGCCAGTCTGAAAGCATAGTCAGCAATCCTCAGAGAGTTAGTCCTCGTGATGATCTTCAGACACTCCACCACCCCAGACACACTCTACATAGAGGAGACAGAGAGAGAGTCACACCCCAGACACACTCTACATAGAGGAGACAGAGAGTCACACCCCAGACACACTCTACATAGAGGAGACAGAGAGTCACACCCCAGTCACACTCTACATAGAGGAGACAGAGAGAGAGTCACACCCCAGACACACTCTACATAGAGGAGACAGAGAGAGAGTCACACCCCAGACACACTCTACATAGAGGAGACAGAGAGTCACACCCCAGTCACACTCTACATAGAGGAGACAGAGAGAGAGTCACACCCCAGACACACTCTACATAGAGGAGACAGAGAGTCACATCCCAGACACACTCTACATAGAGGAGACAGAGAGAGAGTCACACCCCAGACACACTACATAGAGGAGAGAGAAAGATTCAAACTATGGGTGTGTACCTAAATTCACTGGAGAGTCAGAGTGCTCTAGGAGTTCCTAAATTCACTGGAGAGTCAGAGTGCTCTAGGAGTTCCTAAATTCACTGGAGAGTCAGAGTGCTCTAGGAGTTCCTCAATTCAGAGCCTTGTCAGATTGTCCATTTGTATATTCAGAGCGTTTTGCTCTCAGGAGCGAACTGGACGCTCTAGCCGAGGAGAAGGCTTGATCCGAGTATTCTGACCTAACAGCAGTCAAGCACCATCACTAACAGGTTAATGTTGCCTAGCCTGTCAAGCACAAAAGCTAACTGTTTAATGTTTCCTAGCTTGCTAGCTAGCTACTTCCAGACACAAGTGAGAGAACACCTCACTCTGACCATTTTACACGCCCTAGAACAGGCCTGGAATACAGCTACTGTAAGTTACTAACTAGAACAGGCCTGGAATACAGCTACTGTAAGTTACTAACTAGAACAGGCCTGGAATACAGCTACTGTAAGTTACTAACTAGAACAGGCCTGGAATACAGCTACTGTAAGTTACTAACTAGAACAGGCCTGGAATACAGCTACTGTAAGTTACTAACTAGAACAGGCCTGGAATACAGCTACTGTAAGTTACTAACTAGAACAGGCCTGGAATACAGCTACTGTAAGTTACTAACTAGAACAGGCCTGGAATACAGCTACTGTAAGTTACTAACTAGAACAGGCCTGGAATACAGCTACTGTAAGTTACTAACTAGAACAGGCCTGGAATACAGCTACTGTAAGTTACTAACTAGAACAGGCCTGGAATACAGCTACTGTAAGTTACTAACTAGAACAGGCCTGGAATACAGCTACTGTAAGTTACTAACTAGAACAGGCCTGGAATACAGCTACTGTAAGTTACTAACTAGAACAGGCCTGGAATACAGCTACTGTAAGTTACTAACTAGAACAGGCCTGGAATACAGCTACTGTAAGTTACTAACTAGAACAGGCCTGGAATACAGCTACTGTAAGTTACTAACTAGAACAGGCCTGAAATACAGCTACTGTAAGTTACTAACTAGAACAGGCCTGAAATACAGCTACTGTAAGTTACTAACTAGAACAGGCCTGGAATACAGCTACTGTAAGTTACTAACTAGAACAGGTCTGGAATACAGCTACTGTAAGTTACTAACTAGAACAGGCCTGGAATACAGCTACTGTAAGTTACTAACTAGAACAGGCCTGGAATACAGCTACTGTAAATTACTAACTAGAACAGGCCTGGAATACAGCTACTGTAAGTTACTAACTAGAACAGGCCTGGAATACAGCTACTGTAAGTTACTAACTAGAACAGGCCTGGAATACAGCTACTGTAAGTTACTAACTAGAACAGGCCTGGAATACAGCTACTGTAAGTTACTAACTAGAACAGGCCTGGAATACAGCTACTGTAAGTTACTAACTAGAACAGGCCTGGAATACAGCTACTGTAAGTTACTAACTAGAACAGGCCTGGAATACAGCTACTGTAAGTTACTAACTAGAACAGGCCTGGAATACAGCTACTGTAAGTTACTAACTAGAACAGGCCTGGAATACAGCTACTGTAAGTTACTAACTAGAACAGGCCTGGAATACAGCTACTGTAAGTTACTAACTAGAACAGGCCTGGAATACAGCTACTGTAAGTTACTAACTAGAACAGGCCTGGAATACAGCTACTGTAAGTTACTAACTAGAACAGGCCTGGAATACAGCTACTGTAAGTTACTAACTAGAACACCTCCTGATGAATAATGCAATGCAGGAAAATAATTGTCTGATCTGGGTTCAGCTCAGCTACTTGATCTTGTATCCTTTTCAAAAGGTTAACGGTTTTTCCTGTTAAATTTGGGCATCAAACAGTGGTCACACAGGATAACTTTTCAAGTCCCAGCTTTGCCACACGCTTGTTAACCTACTCCAATAAACATTTCCCTGTGGTTGTGCTCTTCAGTGACTGCACTGAAGCAAGCTCCTCTGTAATTTCAAAGTCTGGGGTTATGACCTCGTAAGATTATCAACAACTGAGCCGTGTCAGGTGCATCATTGCTCTGATCCAGGGCCAAGGAGAAATAGGTGAAATCCTTTACCTTGTCTTTTAAAAATGTGCTTACCTCAATTATCTTGACACTGTTGCCCCAGCATGTTGACTCTGTACCTGTATCCCTTGTATATAGCCTCCACATTGACTCTGTACCGGTACCCCCCTGTATATAGCCTCCACGTTGACTCTGTACTGGTACCCCCTGTATATAGCCTCCACATTGACTCTGTACCGGTACCCCCTGTATATAGCCTCCACATTGACTCTGTACCGCTACCCCTGTATATAGCCTCCACATTGACTCTGTACTGGTACCCCCTGTATATAGCCTCCACATTGACTCTGTACCGGTACCCCCTGTATATAGCCTCCACATTGACTCTGTCCGTGGCCGTGCTGCTGCTCCAGTTTCAACTGTTCTGCCTTATTATTATTGGACCATGCTGGTCATTTATGAACATTTGAACATCTTGGCCAAGTTCTGTTATAATCTCCACCCGGCACAGCCAGAAGAGGACTGGCCACCCCACATAGCCTAGTTCCTCTCTAGGTTTATTCCTAGGTTTTGGCCTTTCTAGGGAGTTTTTCCTAGCCACCGTGCTTCTACACCTGCATTGCTTGCTGTTTGGGGTTTTAGGCTGGGTTTATGTACAGCACTTTGAGATATCAGCTGATGTACGAAGGGCTATATAAATACATTTGATTTGATTTGATTTATAGCCTCCACATTGACTCTGTACCTGTACCCCCTGTATATAGCCTCCACATTGACTCTGTAGTGGTACCCCCCTGTATATAGCCTCCACATTGACTCTGTACCGGTACCCCCTGTATATAGCCTCCACATTGATTCTGTACCGGTACCCCCTGTATATAGCCTCCACATCGACTCTGTACCGGTACCCCCTGTATATAGCCTCCACATTGACTCTGTAGCGGTACCCCCTGTATATAGCCTCCACATTGATTCTGTACCGGTACCCCCTGTATATAGCCTCCACATTGACTCTGTACCGGTACCCCCCTGTATATAGCCTCCACATTGACTCTGTACTGGTACCCCCTGTATATAGCCTCCACATTGACTCTGTACCGGTACCCCCTGTATATAGCCTCCACATTGACTCTGTACCGCTACCCCTGTATATAGCCTCCACATTGACTCTGTACTGGTACCCCCTGTATATAGCCTCCACATTGACTCTGTACCGGTACCCCCTGTATATAGCCTCCACATTGACTCTGTCCGTGGCCGTGCTGCTGCTCCAGTTTCAACTGTTCTGCCTTATTATTATTGGACCATGCTGGTCATTTATGAACATTTGAACATCTTGGCCAAGTTCTGTTATAATCTCCACCCGGCACAGCCAGAAGAGGACTGGCCACCCCACATAGCCTAGTTCCTCTCTAGGTTTATTCCTAGGTTTTGGCCTTTCTAGGGAGTTTTTCCTAGCCACCGTGCTTCTACACCTGCATTGCTTGCTGTTTGGGGTTTTAGGCTGGGTTTATGTACAGCACTTTGAGATATCAGCTGATGTACGAAGGGCTATATAAATACATTTGATTTGATTTGATTTATAGCCTCCACATTGACTCTGTACCTGTACCCCCTGTATATAGCCTCCACATTGACTCTGTAGTGGTACCCCCCTGTATATAGCCTCCACATTGACTCTGTACCGGTACCCCCTGTATATAGCCTCCACATTGATTCTGTACCGGTACCCCCTGTATATAGCCTCCACATCGACTCTGTACCGGTACCCCCTGTATATAGCCTCCACATTGACTCTGTAGCGGTACCCCCTGTATATAGCCTCCACATTGATTCTGTACCGGTACCCCCTGTATATAGCCTCCACATTGACTCTGTAGCGGTACCCCCTGTATATAGCCTCCACATTGATTCTGTACCGGTACCCCCTGTATATAGCCTCCACATTGACTCTGTACCGTAATACCCTGTATATAGCCTACACATTGACTCTGTACCGGTACCCCCTGTATATAGCCTCCACATTGACTCTGTAGCGGTACCCCCTGTATATAGCCTCCACATTGATTCTGTACCGGTACCCCCTTTATATAGCCTCCACATTGACTCTGTACCGTAATACCCTGTATATAGCCTACACATTGACTCTGTACCGTAACACCCTGTATATAGCCTCCACATTGACTCTGTACCGGTACCCCTGTATATAGCCTCCACATTGACTCTGTAGTGGTACCCCCCTGTATATAGCCTCCACATTGACTCTGTACCGGTACCCCCTGTATATAGCCTCCACATTGATTCTGTACCGGTACCCCCTGTATATAGCCTCCACATCGACTCTGTACCGGTACCCCCTGTATATAGCCTCCACATTGACTCTGTACCGTAATACCCTGTATATAGCCTCCACATTGACTCTGTACCTGTACCCCCTGTATATAGCCTCCACATTGATTCTGTACCGGTACCCCCTGTATATAGCCTCCACATTGACTCTGTACCGTAATACCCTGTATATAGCCTACACATTGACTCTGTACCGGTACCCCCTGTATATAGCCTCCACATTGACTCTGTAGCGGTACCCCCCTGTATATAGCCTCCACATTGACTCTGTACCGGTACCCCCTGTATATAGCCTCCACATTGACTCTGTACCTTTACCCCCTGTATATAACCTCCACATTGACTCTGTACCGGTACCCCCTGTATATAGCCTCCACATCGACTCTGTACCGGTACCCCCTGTATATAGCCTCCACATTGACTCTGTACCATAATACCCTGTATATAGCCTACACATTGACTCTGTACCGGTACCCCATGTATATAGCCTCCACATTGACTCTGTACCGGTACCCCCTGTATATAGCCTCCACATTGACTCTGTACCGGTACCCCCTGTATATATCCTCCACATTGACTCTGTACCGATACCCCCTGTATATAGCCTCCACATTGACTCTGTACCGGTACCCCCTGTATATAGCCTCCACATTGACTCTGTACCTGTACCCCCTGTATATAGCCTCCACATTGACTCTGTACCGGTACCCCCTGTATATAGCCCCATTATTGTTATTTAGTGCTGCTCTATTTGTTATTCTTATCTCTTACTTCTTTTTTTGGAATGCAGTTTTTCTTAAAACTGAATTGTTGGTTAAGAGCTTGTAAGTAAACATTTCACTGTAACGGCTACTCAAATGAAATGTTATTGGTCACATACACATGGGTTAGCAGATGTTAATGCGAGTGTAGCGTAATGCTTGTGCTTCTAGTTCCGACCATGCAGTAATATCTAACAAGTAATCTAACAATTTCATAACAACTACCTTATACACACACACAAGTGTAAAGGAATGAATAAGAATATGTACATAAAAATATATATGATGGTATAGAGTACAGTATTTTTTACTTATTTTTATTTCACCTTTATTTAACCAGGTAGGCTAGTTGAGAACACCTTTATTTAACCAGGTAGGCTAGTTGAGAACACCTTTATTTAACCAGGTAGGCTAGTTGAGAACACCTTTATTTAACCAGGTAGGCTAGTTGAGAACACCTTTATTTAACCAGGTAGGCCAGTTGAGAACAAGTTCTCATTTACAACTGCGACCTGGCCAAGATAAAGCAAAGCAGTTCGACACATAGAACAACACAGAGTTACACATGGAATAAACAAAACATAGTCAATAATACAGTAGAACAAAAGGAAACAAAAAGTCTATATACAGTGAGTGCAAATGAGGTAAGATAAGGGAGTTAAGGAAATAAATAGGCCATGGTGGCGAAGTAATTACAATATAGAAAATAAACACTGGAATGGTAGATGTGCAGAAGATGAATGTGCAAGTAGAGATACTGGGGTGCAAAGGAGCAAGATAAATAAAGATAAATAAATAAATAAAAAGAGCAAGATAAATGAATAAATACCAGTATGGGGATGAGGTAGGTAGATAGATGGGCTGTTAACAGATGGGCTATGTACAGGTACAGTGTTCTGTGAGCTGCTCTGACAGCTGGTGCTTAAAGCTAGTGAGGGAGATATGAGTCTCCAGCGTCAGAGATTTTTGCAGTTTGTTCCAGTCATTGGCAGTAGAGAACTGGAAAGAAAGACGACCAAAGGAGGAAGGAGGCTTTGGGGGTATATGTACATATGAGATGAGTAGTGTGGCTCGGGTGGTTGTTGTCATTGATTAACTTTTTGGCCTTCCTGTGACATCGGGTGGTGTAGGTGTCCTGGAGGGCAGGTAGTTTGCCCTCGGTGATGTGTTGTGCAGACCTCAATATCCTCTGGAGAGCCTTAAGGTTGTGGGAAGAGCAGTTGCCGTACCAGGCGGTGATACAGCCCGACAGGATGCTCTCGATTGTGCATCTGTAAAAGTTTGTGAGTGTTTTTGGTGACAAGCCAAAATTCTTCAGCCTTCTTCAGCCTTCAGCCTCCTGAGGTTCACCACACTGTCTGTGTGGGTGGACCATTTCAGTTTGTCCGTGATGTGTATGCCGAGGAACTTAAAACTTACAACCCTCTCCACTACTGTCCCGTCGATGTGGATAGGAGGGTGCTCCCTCTGCTGTTTCCTGAAGTCCACAACCATCTCCTTTGTTTTGTTGACATTGAGAGTGAGGTTATTTTCCTGACTCCACACTCCGCGAGGGCCCTCACCTCCTCCCTTTAGGCAGTCTTGTTGTTGTTGGTAATCAGGCCTACCACTGTAGTGTCATCTGCAAAGTTGATGATTGAGTTGAAGGTGTGCATGGCCATGCAGTCGTGGGTGAACAGGGAGTACAGGAAGGGGCTGAGAACGCACCCTTGTGGGGCCCCAGTGTTGAGGATCAGCGGGATGGAGATGTTGTTTCCTACCCTCACCACCTGGGGATGGCCCGTCAGGAAGTCCAGGACCCAGTTTCACAGGGCAGGGTCGAGACCCTGGGTCTCAAGCTTAATGATGAGTTTGGAGGGTACTATGGTATTAAATGCTGAGCTGTAGTCGATGAACAGCATTCTCACATAGGTATTCCTCTTGTCCAGATGGGTTAGGGCAGTGTGCAGTGTGATTGTGATTGCGTCTTCTGTGGACCTACTGGGGCGGTATGAAAACTGAAGTGGGTCTAGGGTGTCAGGTAGGGTGGAGGTGATATGATCCTTGACTAGTCTCTCAAAGCACTTCATGATGACGGAGGTGAGTGCTAGTCATTTAGCTCAGTTACCTTAGCTTTCTTGGGAACAGGAACCATGGTGGCCCTCTTGAAGCATGTGGGAACAGCAGACTGGGATAAGGATTGATTGAATATGTCCGTAAACACACCAGCCAGCTGGTTTGCGCATGCTCTGAGGACGTGGCTAGAGATGCCGTCAGGGCTGGCAGCCTTGCGAGGGTTAGCACGTTTAAATGCTTTACTCATGTTGGCTGTAGTGAAGGAGAGCCCGCAGGTTTTGGTAGTGGGCCGTGTCGTTGGCACTGTATTGTCCTCAAAGCGAGCAAAGATGTTGTTTAGTTTGCCTGGGAGCAGGACATTGTGGTCCGCGAAGGGGCTGGATTTATTTTTGTAGTCCGTGATTGACTGTAGACCCTGTCACATGCCTCTCAGGTCTGAGCAGTTGAATTGCGACTCTACTTTGTCTCTATACTGACGCTTAGCTTGTTTGATTGCCTTCGATATGATTGTATTCGATATGCTGATAAAACGTAGGGAGTCTTGTTTTCACATTAGCCTTGTTAAAATCCCCAGCTACAATGAATGCAGCCTCAGGATATGTGGTTTCCAGTTTACATGGAGTCCAATGAAGTAAATTCAGGGCCATCAATGTGTCTGCTTGGGGGGGAATATATACGGCTGTGATTATAATCGAAGGGAATTCTCTTGGTAGATAATGCGGTCAACATTTGATTTTAAGGAATTCTAGGTCAGGTGAGCAAAAGGACTTGAGTCCTCAACACGCCGTGTCACTGTTCGTCTTGAAAAGGAAACATTTTCAAACAGCTCTTTGTTGTCGGGGCAAAATAAAGTAAATTAAACATTCTTTATTGAATTCACCCTCACCGAAGACATATTACCATATTACAGAAGACATATTACCATATTACAGAAGACAGGCATACAATATTACAGAAGACATACTACTATATTTCAGAAGACATATTACCATATTACAGAAGACATATTACCATATTACAGAAGACATATTACCATATTACAGAAGACATATTACCATATTACAGAAGACATATTACTATATTACTATATTACAGAAGACATATTACCATATTACAGAAGACATATTACTATATTACAGAAGACATATTACCATATTACAGAAGACACATTACCATATTTCAGAAGACATATTACCATATTACAGAAGACATATTACTATATTACTATATTACAGAAGACATATTACCATATTACAGAAGACATATTACTATATTACAGAAGACATATTACCATATTACAGAAGACATATTACCATATTACAGAAGACATATTACTATATTACTATATTACAGAAGACATATTACCATATTACAGAAGACGTATTACCATATTACAGAAGACATATTACCATATTACAGAAGACATATTACTATATTACTATATTACAGAAGACATATTACCATATTACAGAAGACATATTACTATATTACAGAAGACGTATTACCATATTACAGAAGACAGGCATACAATATTACAGAAGACATATTACTATATTACTATATTACAGAAGACATATTACCATATTACAGAAGACATATTACTATATTACAGAAGACATATTACTATATTACAGAAGACATATTACCATATTACAGAAGACACATTACCATATTTCAGAAGACATATTACCATATTACAGAAGACAGGCATACAATATTACAGAAGACATATTACTATATTACTATATTACAGAAGACATATTACCATATTACAGAAGACATATTACCATATTACAGAAGACATATTACTATATTACTATATTACAGAAGACATATTACCATATTACAGAAGACATATTACCATATTACAGAAGACATATTACTATATTACAGAAGACATATTACTATATTCTGGCTCTGTGTCTCTGTTCCAGACTCAGATGTTCTGTTAGCTGGGTATAATGACAGAGTGAGTAGAGGTAGACTCAGATGTTCTGTTAGCTGGGTATAATGACAGAGTGAGTAGAGGTAGACTCAGATGTTCTGTTAGCTGGGAATAATGACAGAGTGGGTAGAGGTAGACTCAGATGTTCTGTTAGCTGGGTATAATGTCTACAGAGCAGACAGAGTGAGTAGAGGTAGACTCAGATGTTCTGTTAGCTGGGTATAATGTCTACAGACAGAGTGGGTAGAGGTAGACTCAGATGTTCTGTTAGCTGGGTATAATGACAGAGTGGGTAGAGGTAGACTCAGATGTTCTGTTAGCTGGGTATAATGACAGAGTGGGTAGAGGTGGACTCAGATGTTCTGTTAGCTGGGTATAATGACAGAGTGGGTAGAGGTAGACTCAGATGTTCTGTTAGCTAGGTATAATGTCTACAGACAGAGTGGGTAGAGGTAGACTCAGATGTTCTGTTAGCTGGGTATAATGACACAGTGGGTAGAGGTAGACTCAGATGTTCTGTTAGCTGGGTATAATGACAGAGTGGGTAGAGGTAGACTCAGATGTTCTGTTAGCTAGGTATAATGTCTGCAGACAGAGTGGGTAGAGGTAGACTCAGATGTTCTGTTAGCTGGGTATAATGTCTACAGACAGAGTGAGTAGAGGTAGACTCAGATGTTCTGTTAGCTGGGTATAATGACAGAGTGGGTAGAGGTAGACTCAGATGTTCTGTTAGCTGGGTATAATGTCTACAGACAGAGTGAGTAGAGGTGGACTCAGATGTTCTGTTAGCTGGGTATAATGACAGAGTGGGTTGAGGTAGACTCAGATGTTCTGTTAGCTGGGTATAATGTCTACAGACAGAGTGGGTAGAGGTAGACTCAGATGTTCTGTTAGCTGGGTATAATGTCTACAGACAGAGTGAGTAGAGGTGGACTCAGATGTTCTGTTAGCTGGGTATAATGTCTACAGACAGAGTGGGTAGAGGTGGACTCAGATGTTCTGTTAGCTGGGTATAATGTCTACAGACAGAGTGGGTAGAGGTAGACTCAGATGTTCTGTTAGCTGGGTATAATGTCTACAGACAGAGTGAGTAGAGGTGGACTCAGATGTTCTGTTAGCTGGGTATAATGACAGAGTGGGTTGAGGTAGACTCAGATGTTCTGTTAGCTGGGTATAATGTCTACAGACAGAGTGGGTAGAGGTGGACTCAGATGTTCAATTAGCTGGGTATAATGTCTACAGACAGAGTGGGTAGAGGTAGACTCAGATGTTCTGTTAGCTGGGTATAATGTCCACAGACAGAGTGGGTAGAGGTAGGCTCATATGTTCTGTTAGCTGGGTATAATGACAGAGTGGGTAGAGGTGGACTCAGATGTTCTGTAGCTGGGTATAATGTCTACAGACAGAGTGGGTAGAGGTAGACTCAGATGTTCTGTTAGCTGGGTATAATGTATACAGTTCAGACAGAGTGGGTAGAGGTAGACTCAAATGTTCAATTAGCTGGGTATAATGACAGAGTGGGTAGAGGTAGACTCAGATGTTCTGTTAGCTGGGTATAATGTCTACAGACAGAGTGAGTAGAGGTGGACTCAGATGTTCTGTTAGCTGGGTATAATGACAGAGTGGGTTGAGATAGACTCAGATGTTCTGTTAGCTGGATATAATGTCTACAGACAGAGTGGGTAGAGGTAGACTCAGATGTTCTGTTAGCTGGGTATAATGACAGAGTGGGTTGAGATAGACTCAGATGTTCTGTTAGCTGGGTATAATGTATACAGAGCAGACAGAGTGGGTAGAGGTAGACTCAGATGTTCTGTTAGCTGGGTATAATGACAGGGTGGGTAGAGGTAGACACAGATGTTCAATTAGCTGGGTATAATGACAGAGTGGGTAGAGGTAGACTCAGATGTTCTGTTAGCTGGGTATAATGTATACAGAGCAGACAGAGTGGGTAGAGGTAGACTCAGATGTTCTGTAGCTGGGTATAATGACAGAGTGGGTAGAGGTAGACTCAGATGTTCTGTTAGCTGGATATAATGTCTACAGACAGAGTGGGTAGAGGTAGACTCAGATGTTCTGTTAGCTGGGTATAATGACAGAGTGGGTAGAGGTGGACTCAGATGTTCTGTTAGCTGGGTATAATGTCTACAGACAGAGTGGGTAGAGGTAGACTCAGATGTTCTGTTAGCTGGGTATAATGTCTACAGACAGAGTGGGTAGAGGTAGGCTCATATGTTCTGTTAGCTGGGTATAATGACAGAGTGGGTAGAAGTGGACTCAGATGTTCTGTAGCTGGGTATAATGTCTACAGACAGAGTGGGTAGAGGTAGACTCAGATGTTCTGTTAGCTGGGTATAATGTATACAGAGCAGACAGAGTGGGTAGAGGTAGACTCAGATGTTCTGTTAGCTGGGTATAATGACAGAGTGGGTAGAGGTAGACTCAGATGTTCAATTAGCTGGGTATAATGACAGAGTGGGTAGAGGTAGACTCAGATGTTCTGTTAGCTGGGTATAATGTCTACAGACAGAGTGAGTAGAGGTGGACTCAGATGTTCTGTTAGCTGGGTATAATGACAGAGTGGGTAGAGATAGACTCAGATGTTCTGTTAGCTGGGTATAATGTCTACAGACAGAGTGAGTAGAGGTATACTCAGATGTTCTGTTAGCTGGGTATAATGACAGAGTGGGTAGAGGTGGACTCAAATGTTCTGTTAGCTGGGTATAATGACAGAGTGGGTAGAGGTGGAGTCAAATGTTCTGTTAACTGGGTATAATGTCTACAGACAGAGTGGGTAGAGGTAGACTCAGATGTTCTGTTAGCTGGGTATAATGTCCACAGACAGAGTGGGTAGAGGTAGGCTCATATGTTCTGTTAGCTGGGTATAATGACAGAGTGGGTAGAGGTGGACTCAGATGTTCTGTAGCTGGGTATAATGTCTACAGACAGAGTGGGTAGAGGTAGACTCAGATGTTCTGTTAGCTGGGTATAATGTATACAGTTCAGACAGAGTGGGTAGAGGTAGACTAAAATGTTCAATTAGCTGGGTATAATGACAGAGTGGGTAGAGGTAGACTCAGATGTTCTGTTAGCTGGGTATAATGTCTACAGACAGAGTGAGTAGAGGTGGACTCAGATGTTCTGTTAGCTGGGTATAATGACAGAGTGGGTTGAGATAGACTCAGATGTTCTGTTAGCTGGATATAATGTCTACAGACAGAGTGGGTAGAGGTAGACTCAGATGTTCTGTTAGCTGGGTATAATGACAGAGTGGGTTGAGATAGACTCAGATGTTCTGTTAGCTGGATATAATGTCTACAGACAGAGTGAGTAGAGGTGGACTCAGATGTTCTGTTAGCTGGGTATAATGTCTACAGACAGAGTGGGTAGAGGTAGACTCAGATGTTCTGTTAGCTGGGTATAATGTCTACAGACAGAGTGGGTAGAGGTAGACTCAGATGTTCTGTTAGCTGGGTATAATGACAGAGTGGGTAGAGGTGGACTCAGATGTTCTGTTAGCTGGGTATAATGACAGAGTGGGTAGAGGTAGACTCAGATGTTCAATTAGCTGGGTATAATGACAGAGTGGGTAGAGGTAGACTCAGATGTTCTGTTAGCTGGATATAATGTCTACAGACAGAGTGGGTAGAGGTAGACTCAGATGTTCTGTTAGCTGGGTATAATGTCTACAGAAAGAGTGGGTAGAGGTCGACTCAGATGTTCTGTTAGCTGGGTATAATGACAGAGTGGGTAGAGGTGGACTCAGATGTTCTGTTAGCTGGGTATAATGTCTACAGACAGAGTGGGTAGAGGTAGACTCAGATGTTCTGTTAGCTGGGTATAATGTCTACAGACAGAGTGGGTAGAGGTAGGCTCATATGTTCTGTTAGCTGGGTTTAATGACAGAGTGGGTAGAGGTGGACTCAGATGTTCTGTAGCTGGATATAATGTCTACAGACAGAGTGGGTAGAGGTAGACTCAGATGTTCTGTTAGCTGGGTATAATGTATACAGAGCAGACAGAGTGGGTAGAGGTAGACTCAGATGTTCAATTAGCTGGGTATAATGACAGAGTGGGTTGAGATAGACTCAGATGTTCTGTTAGCTGGATATAATGTCTACAGACAGAGTGGGTAGAGGTGGACTCAGATGTTCTGTTAGCTGGGTATAATGTCTACAGACAGAGTGGGTAGAGGTAGACTCAGATGTTCAGTTAGCTGGGTATAATGACAGAGTGGGTTGAGATAGACTCAGATGTTCTGTTAGCTGGATATAATGTCTACAGACAGAGTGAGTAGAGGTGGACTCAGATGTTCTGTTAGCTGGGTATAATGACAGAGTGGGTTGAGATAAACTCAGATGTTTTGTTAGCTGGATATAATGTCTACAGACAGAGTGGGTAGAGGTGGACTCAGATGTTCTGTTAGCTGGGTATAATGTCTACAGACAGAGTGGGTAGAGGTAGACTCAGATGTTCTGTTAGCTGGGTATAATGACAGAGTGGGTAGAGGTGGACTCAGATGTTCTGTTAGCTGGGTATAATGTCTACAGACAGAGTGGGTAGAGGTAGGCTCATATGTTCTGTTAGCTGGGTATAATGACAGAGTGGGTAGAGGTGGACTCAGATGTTCTGTAGCTGGATATAATGTCTACAGACAGAGTGGGTAGAGGTAGACTCAGATGTTCTGTTAGCTGGGTATAATGTATACAGAGCAGACAGAGTGGGTAGAGGTAGACTCAGATGTTCAATTAGCTGGGTATAATGACAGAGTGGGTTGAGATAGACTCAGATGTTCTGTTAGCTGGATATAATGTCTACAGACAGAGTGGGTAGAGGTGGACTTAGATGTTCTGTTAGCTGGGTATAATGTCTACAGACAGAGTGGTTAGAGGTAGACTCAGATGTTCTGTTAGCTGGGTATAATGACAGAGTGGGTTGAGATAGACTCAGATGTTCTGTTAGCTGGATATAATGTCTACAGACAGAGTGGGTAGAGGTGGACTCAGATGTTCTGTTAGCTGGGTATAATGTCTACAGACAGAGTGGGTAGAGGTAGACTCAGATGTTCTGTTAGCTGGGTATAATGACAGAGTGGGTAGAGGTAGACTCAGATGTTCTGTTAGCTGGGTATAATGTCTACAGACAGAGTGGGTAGAGGTAGACTCAGATGTTCTGTTAGCTGGGTATAATGACAGAGTGGGTAGAGGTGGACTCAGATGTTCAATTAGCTGGGTATAATGACAGAGTGGGTAGAGGTAGACTCAGATGTTCAATTAGCTGGGTATAATGACAGAGTGGGTAGAGGTAGACTCAGATGTTCTGTTAGCTGGATATAATGTCTACAGACAGAGTGGGTAGAGGTAGACTCAGATGTTCTGTTAGCTGGGTATAATGTCTACAGACAGAGTGGGTAGAGGTGGACTCAGATGTTCTGTTAGCTGGGTATAATGACAGAGTGGGTAGAGGTGGACTCAGATGTTCTGTAGCTGGGTATAATGTCTACAGACAGAGTGGGTAGAGGTGGACTCAGATGTTCTGTTAGCTGGGTATAATGTCTACAGACAGAGTGGGTAGAGGTAGACTCAGATGTTCTGTTAGCTGGGTATAATGTCTACAGACAGAGTGGGTAGAGGTAGACTCAGATGTTCTGTTAGCTGGGTATAATGTCTACAGACAGAGTGGGTAGAGGTAGACTCAGATGTTCTGTTAGCTGGGTATAATGACAGAGTGGGTAGAGGTGGACTCAGATGTTCAATTAGCTGGGTATAATGACAGAGTGGGTAGAGGTAGACTCAGATGTTCAATTAGCTGGGTATAATGACAGAGTGGGTAGAGGTAGACTCAGAAGTTCTGTTAGCTGGATATACTGTCTACAGACAGAGTGGGTAGAGGTAGACTCAGATGTTCTGTTAGCTGGGTATAATGTCTACAGACAGAGTGGGTAGAGGTAGGCTCATATGTTCTGTTAGCTGGGTATAATGACAGAGTGGGTAGAGGTGGACTCAGATGTTCTGTAGCTGGGTATAATGTCTACAGACAGAGTGGGTAGAGGTAGACTCAGATGTTCTGTTAGATGGGTATAATGTATACAGAGCAGACAGAGTGGGTAGAGGTAGACTCAGATGTTCAATTAGCTGGGTATAATGACAGAGTGGGTTGAGATAGACTCAGATGTTCTGTTAGCTGGATATAATGTATACAGAGCAGACAGAGTGGGTAGAGGTAGACTCAGATGTTCAATTAGCTGGGTATAATGACAGAGTGGGTTGAGATAGACTCAGATGTTCTGTTAGCTGGATATAATGTCTACAGACAGAGTGGGTAGAGGTGGACTCAGATGTTCTGTTAGCTGGGTATAATGTCTACAGACAGAGTGGGTAGAGGTAGACTCAGATGTTCTGTTAGCTGGGTATAATGTCTACAGACAGAGTGGGTAGAGGTAGACTCAGATGTTCTGTTAGCTGGGTATAATGTCTACAGACAGAGTGGGTAGAGGTAGACTCAGATGTTCTGTTAGCTGGGTATAATGACAGAGTGGGTAGAGGTGGACTCAGATGTTCAATTAGCTGGGTATAATGACAGAGTGGGTAGAGGTAGACTCAGATGTTCAATTAGCTGGGTATAATGACAGAGTGGGTAGAGGTAGACTCAGAAGTTCTGTTAGCTGGATATAATGTCTACAGACAGAGTGGGTAGAGGTAGACTCAGATGTTCTGTTAGCTGGGTATAATGACAGAGTGGGTAGAGGTGGACTCAGATGTTCTGTTAGCTGGGTATAATGTCTACAGACAGAGTGGGTAGAGGTAGGCTCATATGTTCTGTTAGCTGGGTATAATGACAGAGTGGGTAGAGGTGGACTCAGATGTTCTGTAGCTGGGTATAATGTCTACAGACAGAGTGGGTAGAGGTAGACTCAGATGTTCTGTTAGATGGGTATAATGTATACAGAGCAGACAGAGTGGGTAGAGGTAGACTCAGATGTTCAATTAGCTGGGTATAATGACAGAGTGGGTTGAGATAGACTCAGATGTTCTGTTAGCTGGATATAATGTCTACAGACAGAGTGGGTAGAGGTAGACTCAGATGTTCTGTTAGCTGGGTATAATGACAGAGTGGGTTGAGATAGACTCAGATGTTCTGTTAGCTGGATATAATGTCTACAGACAGAGTGAGTAGAGGTGGATTCAGATGTTCTGTTAGCTGGGTATAATGACAGAGTGGGTTGAGATAGACTCAGATGTTCTGTTAGCTGGATATAATGTCTACAGACAGAGTGGGTAGAGGTGGACTCAGATGTTCTGTTAGCTGGGTATAATGTCTACAGACAGAGTGGGTAGAGGTAGACTCAGATGTTCTGTTAGCTGGGTATAATGTCTACAGACAGAGTGGGTAGAGGTAGACTCAGATGTTCTGTTAGCTGGGTATAATGACAGAGTGGGTAGAGGTGGACTCAGATGTTCTGTTAGCTGGGTATAATGACAGAGTGGGTAGAGGTAGACTCAGATGTTCAATTAGCTGGGTATAATGACAGAGTGGGTAGAGGTAGACTCAGATGTTCTGTTAGCTGGATATAATGTCTACAGACAGAGTGGGTAGAGGTAGACTCAGATGTTCTGTTAGCTGGGTATAATGACAGAGTGGGTAGAGGTAGACTCAGATGTTCTGTTAGCTGGGTATAATGTCTACAGACAGAGTGGGTAGAGGTAGACTCAGATGTTCTGTTAGCTGGGTATAATGACAGAGTGGGTAGAGGTGGACTCAGATGTTCTGTTAGCTGGGTATAATTTCTACAGACAGAGTGGGTAGAGGTAGGCTCATATGTTCTGTTAGCTGGGTATAATGACAGAGTGGGTAGAGGTGGACTCAGATGTTCTGTAGCTGGATATAATGTCTACAGACAGAGTGGGTAGAGGTAGACTCAGATGTTCTGTTAGCTGGGTATAATGTATACAGAGCAGACAGAGTGGGTAGAGGTAGACTCAGATGTTCAATTAGCTGGGTATAATGACAGAGTGGGTTGAGATAGACTCAGATGTTCTGTTAGCTGGATATAATGTCTACAGACAGAGTGGGTAGAGGTGGACTCAGATGTTCTGTTAGCTGGGTATAATGTCTACAGACAGAGTGGGTAGAGGTAGACTCAGATGTTCTGTTAGCTGGGTATAATGACAGAGTGGGTTGAGATAGACTCAGATGTTCTGTTAGCTGGATATAATGTCTACAGACAGAGTGGGTAGAGGTGGACTCAGATGTTCTGTTAGCTGGGTATAATGTCTACAGACAGAGTGGGTAGAGGTAGACTCAGATGTTCTGTTAGCTGGGTATAATGACAGAGTGGGTAGAGGTAGACTCAGATGTTCTGTTAGCTGGGTATAATGTCTACAGACAGAGAGGGTAGAGGTAGACTCAGATGTTCTGTTAGCTGGGTATAATGACAGAGTGAGTAGAGGTAGACTCAGATGTTCTGTTAGCTGGGTATAATGACAGAGTGGGTAGAGGTGGACTCAGATGTTCAATTAGCTGGGTATAATGACAGAGTGGGTAGAGGTAGACTCAGATGTTCAATTAGCTGGGTATAATGACAGAGTGGGTAGAGGTAGACTCAGATGTTCTGTTAGCTGGATATAATGTCTACAGACAGAGAGGGTAGAGGTAGACTCAGATGTTCTGTTAGCTGGGTATAATGTCTACAGACAGAGTGGGTAGAGGTAGACTCAGATGTTCTGTTAGCTGGGTATAATGACAGAGTGGGTAGAGGTGGACTCAGATGTTCTGTTAGCTGGGTATAATGTCTACAGACAGAGTGGGTAGAGGTAGACTCAGATGTTCTGTTAGCTGGGTATAATGTCTACAGACAGAGTGGGTAGAGGTAGACTCAGATGTTCTGTTAGCTGGGTATAATGTATACAGAGCAGACAGAGTGGGTAGAGGTAGACTCAGATGTTCAATTAGCTGGGTATAATGACAGAGTGGGTTGAGATAGACTCAGATGTTCTGTTAGCTGGATATAATGTCTACAGACAGAGTGGGTAGAGGTGGACTCAGATGTTCTGTTAGCTGGGTATAATGTCTACATACAGAGTGGGTAGAGGTAGACACAGATGTTCTGTTAGCTGGGTATAATGACAGAGTGGGTAGAGGTGGACTCAGATGTTCTGTTAGCTGGGTATAATGTCTACAGACAGAGTGGGTAGAGGTAGACTCAGATGTTCTGTTAGCTGGGTATAATGTCTACAGACAGAGTGGGTAGAGGTAGACTCAGATGTTCTGTTAGCTGGGTATAATGACAGAGTGGGTAGAGGTGGACTCAGATGTTCAATTAGCTGGGTATAATGACAGAGTGGGTAGAGGTAGACTCAGATGTTCAATTAGCTGGGTATAATGACAGAGTGGGTAGAGGTAGACTCAGATGTTCTGTTAGATGGATATAATGTCTACAGACAGAGTGGGTAGAGGTAGACTCAGATGTTCTGTTAGCTGGGTATAATGTCTACAGACAGAGTGGGTAGAGGTAGACTCAGATGTTCTGTTAGCTGGGTATAATGACAGAGTGGGTAGAGGTGGACTCAGATGTTTTGTTAGCTGGGTATAATGTCTACAGACAGAGTGGGTAGAGGTAGACTCAGATGTTCTGTTAGCTGGGTATAATGTATACAGAGCAGACAGAGTGGGTAGAGGTAGACTCAGATGTTCAATTAGCTGGGTATAATGACAGAGTGGGTAGAGGTAGACTCAGATGTTCTGTTAGCTGGGTATAATGTCTACAGACAGAGTGAGTAGAGGTGGACTCAGATGTTCTGTTAGCTGGGTATAATGACAGAGTGGGTTGAGATAGACTCAGATGTTCTGTTAGCTGGATATAATGTCTACAGACAGAGTGGGTAGAGGTAGACTCAGATGTTCTGTTAGCTGGGTATAATGACAGGGTGGGTTGAGATAGACTCAGATGTTCTGTTAGCTGGATATAATGTCTACAGACAGAGTGGGTAGAGGTGGACTCAGATGTTATGTTAGCTGGGTATAATGTCTACAGACAGAGTGGGTAGAGGTAGACTCAGATGTGCTGTTAGCTGGGTATAATGTCTACAGAGCAGACAGAGTGGGTAGAGGTAGACTCAGATGTTCTGTTAGCTGGGTATAATGTCTACAGACAGAGTGAGTAGAGGTAGACTCAGATGTTCTGTTAGCTGGGTATAATGACAGAGTGGGTAGAGGTGGACTCAAATGTTCTGTTAGCTGGGTATAATGTCTACAGACAGAGTGGGTAGAGGTAGACTCAGATGTTCTGTTAGCTGGGTATAATGACAGAGTGGGTAGAGGTGGACTCAGATGTTCAATTAGCTGGGTATAATGACAGAGTGGGTAGAGGTAGACTCAGATGTTCAATTAGCTGGGTATAATGACAGAGTGGGTAGAGGTAGACTCAGATGTTCTGTTAGCTGGGTATAATGTCTACAGACAGAGTGAGTAGAGGTGGACTCAGATGTTCTGTTAGCTGGGTATAATGACAGAGTGGGTTGAGATAGACTCAGATGTTCTGTTAGCTGGATATAATGTCTACAGACAGAGTGGGTAGAGGTAGACTCAGATGTTCTGTTAGCTGGGTATAATGACAGAGTGGGTTGAGATAGACTCAGATGTTCTGTTAGCTGGATATAATGTCTACAGACAGAGTGAGTAGAGGTGGACTCAGATGTTCTGTTAGCTGGGTATAATGACAGAGTGGGTTGAGATAGACTCAGATGTTCTGTTAGCTGGATATAATGTCTACAGACAGAGTGGGTAGAGGTAGACTCAGATGTTCTGTTAGCTGGGTATAATGACAGAGTGGGTTGAGATAGACTCAGATGTTCTGTTAGCTGGATATAATGTCTACAGACAGAGTGGGTAGAGGTGGACTCAGATGTTCTGTTAGCTGGGTATAATGTCTACAGACAGAGTGGGTAGAGGTAGACTCAGATGTGCTGTTAGCTGGGTATAATGTCTACCGAGCAGACAGAGTGGGTAGAGGTAGACTCAGATGTTCTGTTAGCTGGGTATAATGTCTACAGACAGAGTGGGTAGAGGTAGACTCAGATGTTCTGTTAGCTGGGTATAATGACAGAGTGGGTAGAGGTGGACTCAAATGTTCTGTTAGCTGGGTATAATGTCTACAGACAGAGTGGGTAGAGGTAGACTCAGATGTTCTGTTAGCTGGGTATAATGACAGAGTGGGTAGAGGTGGACTCAAATGTTCTGTTAGCTGGCTATAATGTCTACAGACAGAGTGGGTAGAGGTAGACTCAGATGTTCTGTTAGCTGGGTATAATGACAGAGTGGGTAGAGGTGGACTCAAATGTTCTGTTAGCTGGGTATAATGTCTACAGACAGAGTGGGTAGAGGTGGACTCAGATGTTCTGTTAGCTGGGTATAATGTCTACAGAGCAGACAGAGTGGGTAGAGGTAGAAGTATTGCCACATATGTTAAATGCAACCTAGATGTCACTGTGTCCATTTCAACTTCTGTTCTGAAACAGTATGAATGTTTAGTTCTAAATGTGGGCCTTGGTCATAATGCACTATTAACGCTAGCGGGAGTTTATCGCCACCCTCAGCTCCGGTATCTGCTCTATCGCCCACCTTCTGCTCCGGTATCTGCTTTTTCGCCAATCCTTAGCTCCGGTATCTGCTCTATCGCCCACCTTCTGCTCCGGTATCTGCTGTATCGCCCATCCTTAGCTCCGGTATCTGCTCTATCGCCCACCCTCAGCTCCGGTATCTGCTCTATCGCCCACCCTCAGCTCCGGTATCTGCTCTATCGCCCACCCTCTGCTCCGGTATCGGCTCTATCGCCCACCCTCAGCTCTGGTATCTGCTCTATGACCCACCCTCAGCTCCGGTATCTGCTCTATCGCCCACCCTCAGCTCCGGTATCTGCTCTATCTGGACTGGCTGATGCCAGCATCGTTTAAATTAAAATATATTTGTAATGAACTAAATCTTACTCAACTAATAACTATACCTACCCGTCCTAATCCAAAAGACCCCGAAAAATCTACATTAATAGACCTTATCTTAAAACCTGTTGCGACTCTAGGGGCAGTATTTTCATTTTTGGGAAAAAAACGTTCCCGTTTTAAACGGGATATTTTGTAAGGACAAGATGCTAGAATATGCATATAATTGACAGCTTTGGATAGAAAACACTCTAACGTTTACAAAACTGTAAAGATATTGTCTGTGGGTATAACAGAACTGATGTTGAAGGCGAAAGCCTGAGAAAAATCCAATCCGGAAGTGCCCCGTATTTTGAAAGCGTTGTGTTCCAATGCGTCCCTATTGAGCTGTGAATGGGCTATCAACCAGCTTAGACTTTCTACGTATTCCCCAAGGTGTCTACAGCATTGTGACATAGTTTTACGCATTTATGTTGAAGAATAGCCGTAGGTGGCTACATTGCATAAGTGGTCACCTGATGATTCCCAGGGTGACTCTCGCGTAAAATACAGAGGTAGCCATTACTCCAATCGGTCCTACTGAAAAACGAATTGTCCGGACGGATATATTATCGAATAGATATTAGAAAAACACCTTGAGGATTGATTATAAACAACGTTTGCCATGTTTCTGTCGATATTATGGAGCTAATTTGGAATATTTTTCACCGTGACTGCAATTTCCAGGCGATTTCTCAGCCAAACGTGAAGAACAAACAGAGCTATTTCGCCTACAAAAATAATATTTTGGGAAAAATGAACTTTGGCTATCTACCTGGGAGTCTCGTGAGTGAAAACATCCGAAGCTCATCAAAGGTAAACAATTTAATTTGATTGCTTTTCTGATTTCCGTGACCAAGTTACCTGCTGCTAGCTGGACAAAATGCTATGCTAGGCTATCGATAAACTTACACAAATGCTTGTCTAGCTTTGGCTGTAAAGCATATTTTGAAAATCTGAGATGACAAGGTGATTAACAAAAGGCTAAGCTGTGTCTCAATATATTTCATTTGTGATTTTCATGAATAGGAATATTTTCTAGGGATATTTATGTCCGTTGCGTTATGCTAATTAGTTTGCTAATTAGTTTCAGGCGGTAAGGTCAGTAATTAGGTCAGGTCAGTAATTATTAACAAATACACCTCACAAATATATAGCTAGGGAGTTATTTGCAAATCAGTGACCACTGCCCTATTGCATGTATCAGAGATACTAGGCTAAAAAACCCTGACCCCTGTATAATTCTGAAGAGAAACTATAAACACTTCTCAGAGCCTTTATCCATGACCTTTATTCCTCAGAGCCTTTATCCATGACCTTTATTCCTCAGAGCCTTTATCCATGACCGTTATTCCTCAGAGCCTTTATCCATGACCGTTATTCCTCAGAGCCTTTATCCATGACCGTTATTCCTCAGAGCCTTTATCCATGACCGTTATTCCTCAGAGCCTTTATCCATGACCGTTATTCCTCAGAGCCTTTATCGATGACCGTTATTAACCTTAACCTTCCTTTATCCGTAAACTGCATAATGGACCCAGTTTTAGCGTTCTCTTTTTTTTCATACATTTTTACCTTCATGGCTGATAAACACGCCCCATTAAAACAACTTAGGGTTAAAACAAAACAAAAACTAATCCTTGGTTCTCCTGTGATTTGAAAATCATTTTCCTGCAAAGGAATCAAGCATGGGCCTTGGCGAGGAAAACTGGTGAAACAGCTGATTGGCTGCTTTTTAGGCAATTGAGAAATAAATGGACCGGAGGAATAAAAAAGTCCAAATCTAGGTATTTTCTTGATGCTATGAGAGAGTCTGCTGGTGATCCCTCTAAATTCTGGAAAACTGTCAACTCACTTATTACACTCACTTAAATTACATCTGAACCTGGGATTGTCAGGGACCAAACTGAAATTTGTGATGTTTTAAATAAGCATTTTTATTTCTGCTGGTTTTCTTTTTGAAATAAAAAATGTCCAACATGGTCCTGACTGGTCTATTGTTTCAGTCCCTCGGCCTTCAGCTGATGTGGAAAAGAGTAAGCCGGTTTTTAATTTTCAAAAAGTCACAAAAGATGAGGTCTTATCTGCACTATCTGCTATAGATTCTAAGAAATCATTAGGCGCTGACAATCTGGATCCATATTTACTCAAGTGTGCGGCACCTATTATTGCTGGTGTAGTGACGCACACCTCAAGGGAGGTGATGGTAGTGAATTGGATAATTATTGGCCCATCTCTAAGCTCTCCTGTTTGGCTAATATTCTAGAGTCACTGGTGAATAGGCAACTACAATCTTTTTTAACTGTTAACAATACACTTTCTAGTAATCAATCTGGCTTTAGACCTGAACACAGTACTATTACGGTCACTGTACGTGTTGTAAATTATATTACTAATGCCCTAGATAATAGAAAGTACTGTGCCGCCTTGTTCATAGTTTATCTAAAGCTTTTGACACTGCAGACCATGCAATACTTTTGGGTAAGCTGTCGTCAATAGGACTGGGACTGGATGCCTGTCGTTGGTTTCATGACTATCTAAAGGATAGAAGGCTGTTAGAGTCGACGGCATCCAGTCAGAGCCATTGGAGTTGGTTAAAGGGATCCCACAAGGTTCTATACTTTGTCCATTACTGTTCACTCTCTACATAAACAATATCGGTGATGAGATAAGAAAGTGTCAAATTAATTTATATGCTGATGACACTGTCATGTACTCTATCGCTTCAACGTACTCTATCGCTACTATATTACAGAAGACATATTACCATATTACAGAAGACATATTACCATATTACAGAAGACATATTACCATATTACAGAAGACATATTACTATATTTCTCTGCATGCTTCGTCTGGAAGTGTCGGGACAAGTTGTAGTCTTTCAAGACAGCGATGCTCTCTTTGTACACTAAGCACACAGCTTTCCCTGATACCTCAATAAATAGATGTTTCGATGTCCACTCTTGCTGGAACACCCTACATTCATTGTCTACTTTCATTTTCTTTGAAATCTTTGAAAATACATTTTAGCACAATTTCTAGCTAGCTACTATTTGTAACTGTGATGTGTGTGTCAGCCTGTCAGTCACTGTCTGTCCTCGTGTAGTTGTTATTTATAGGTGCCTTCAAAATAAATGTCCCACAAGTTTTTGCCCTGCACTAGAAGACCTGGTTAGACGGTTTTCATGTTATCTAGAGCGTTGGTGATTGTAACTGTGCTGCTGGCAACAATTTAATTACGCTTTTTTCCCCAACATTTACTGGCACCGCCTATATTCAACGGGTGTTGAGTATTCTTAAATGAATCAGTTATTCTGCACTCTCATTTACAACTGTGACCTGGCCAAGATGAAGCAAAGCAGTGCGACAAAAAACAACACAGAGTTACACATGGAATGAACAAGCGTACAGTCAATAACACAATATAAAACTGATAGAGACATACCCCAAGCGACTTACAGCTGTAATCGCAGCAAAAGGTGGCGCTACAAAGTATTAACTTAAGGGGGCAGAATAATTTTGCACGCCCAATTTTTAAGTTTTGGATTTGTTAAAAAAGTTTGAAATATCCAATAAATGTCGTTCCACTTCATGATTGTGTCCCACTTGTTGTTGATTCTTCACAAAAAAATACAGTTTTATATCTTTATGTTTGAAGCCTGAAATGTGGCAAAAGGTCGCAAAGTTCAAGGGGGGCCGAATACTTTCGCAAGGCACTGTATCAATGATGTTGCTCTTGCTGCGGGTGATTCCCTAATCCACCTGTACGCAGACGACACCATTCTGTACACATCTGGCCCTTCATTGGACACTGTGTTAACAAACCTCCAAACGAGCTTCAATGCAATACCACTCTCCTTCCATGGCCTCCAACTGCTCTTAAATTCTAGTAAAACCAAATGCATGCTTTTCAACCGCTCGCTGCCCGCACCCGCCCGTCCGACTAGCATCATCACCCTGGACGGTTCCGACCTAGAATATGTGGACAACTATAAATACCTAGGTGTCTGGCTAGACTGTAAACTCTCCTTCCAGACTCATATTAAACATCTCCAATCCAAAATCAAATCTTGAATCGGCTTTCTATTTCACAACAAAGCCTATTTCACGCCGCCAAACTTACCCTAGTAAAACCGACTATCCTATCCTCGACTTTGGCGATGTCATTTCCAAAATAGCTTCCAATACTCTACTCAGCAAACTGGATACAGTCTATCACAGTGCCATCCGTTTTGTTACCAAATCACCTTATACCACCCACCACTGCGACCTGTACACTCTAGTCGGCTGGCCCTCGCTACATATTCGTCGCTAGACCCACTGGCTCCAGGTCATCTATAAGTCTATGCTAGGTAAAGCTCCGCCTTATCTCAGTTCACTGGTCACGATAACAACACCCACCCACAACACACGTTCCAGCAGGTATATCTCACTGATCATCCCCAAAGCCAACACCTCATTTGGCCGCCTTTCCTTCCAGTTCTCTGCTGCCAGTGACTGGAACGAATTGCAAAAATCGCTGAAGTTGGAGACTTTTATTTCCCTCACCAACTTTAAACATCAGCTCTCTGAGCAGCTAACCGATCGCTGCAGCTGTACATAGTCCATCTGTAAATAGCCCACCCAATCGACCTACCTCATCCCCATACTGTTTTTATTTTATTTACTTTTCTGCTATTTTGCAGACCAGTATCTCTACCTGCACATGTTCATCTGATCATTTATCACTCCAGTGGTAATCTGCTAAATTGTAATTATTTGTTCCTATGGCCTATTTATTGCCTACCTCCTCATGCCTTTTGCACACACTGTATATAGACTTTCTTTTTTCTACTGTGTCATTGACTTGTTTATTGTGTTATTGGCTTGTTTATTGTTGACTCCATGTGTAACTCTGTGTTGTTGTCTGTGTCACACTGCTTTGCTTTATCTTGGCCAGGTCGCAGTTGGAAATGAGAACTTGTTCTCAACTAGCCTACCTGGTTAAATAAAGGAGAAAAAAAGACATTGTAGCTACTCCACAATACTAACCTAATTGACAGAGTGAAAAGAAGGAAGCCTGTACAGAATAAAACATATTCTTATCCTGTTTGCATCAAGGCACTAAAATAAAACAGAAACAAAACATGGCAAAGAAATTGACTTTGTCCTGAATACAAAGTGTTATGTTTGGGGCAAATCCAACACAACACATCACTGAGTAACACTCTTCATATTTTCGAGAGTGGTGGTGGCTTTTATGGGTATGCTTGTCATCGGCAAGAACTAGGTATTGCTACGCTTTATCTTGGCCAGGTCGCAGTTGCAAATGAGAACTTGTTCTCAACTAGCCTACCTGGTTAAATAAAGGTGTTCTCAACTAGCCTACCTGGTTAAATAAAGGTGTTCTCAACTAGCCTACCTGGTTAAATAAAGGTGAAATAAAATGAAAATAAAAACAATAATAAATAAAAGGTAGTTTTTTAGGATGCAAATAAATTACATTTGAGCTAAGCACAGGCAAAAGGAAAACCTGGTCCAGTCTGCTTTTCACCAGACACTGGGAGATGAATTCACCTTTCAGCAGGAAAATAACCTAAAACACAAGGCCAAATCTACACTGGAGTTCCTTACCAAGAAGTGAATGCTCCTGAGATGGGTGAGTTACAGTTGACTTAACTCTCTGGGATATGTTGGCCAAAAGCCAGAGAAAATGCAGAGCGCCAAATTCAAATAAATTACTATAAAAATCAAACTTTCATGAAATCACACATGTAAGATAGCAAATTAAAGCTACGCGTGTTGTGAATCCAGCCAACATGTCAGATTTCAAAAAGGCTTTTCGGCAAAAGCAAACAATGCTATTATCTGAGGATAGCACCTCCGTAAACAAAGAGAGAAAGCATATTTCAACCCTGCAGGCGCGACAGGCGCGACACAATCACAAATGGTCCTTTTGTTCGATTAATTCCTTCGATATATATCCAAAATGTACATTTAATTGACACATTTGATCCAGAAAAACACTGGTTCCAACTTGCGCAACGTGACTAAAAATATCTCAAAAGTTACCTGTAAACTTTGCCAAAACATTTCAAACTACTTTTGTAAATCATCGATAAAATTGAAGACGGGATGATCTGTGTACAATATAGGAAGGAAACAAACTGACGCTACCTTTCTGGTCACGCACCTCTATCAAACATTACACTTGAAGTGACCCTTGTTTTGAACAGGGCTACTTCTTCATTACACAAAGGAAAAACCCTTGTTTTAAACAGGGCTACTTCTTCATTACACAAAGGAAAAACCTCAACCAATTTCTAAAGACTGGTTTCATCCAGTAGAAGCAGTAGGAACTGCAAGAAGGTCCCTTAGAAATCAGGATTCCCAATGAAAACCCATTGAAAAGAGAGTGACCTCAAAAACAAAATCTGAATGGTTTTTCCTCTGGGTTTGGCCTGCTACATAAGTTCTGTTATACTCACAGACATGATTCAAACAGTTTTAGAAACTTCAGAGTGTTTTCTATCAAAATCTACTAATAATATGCATATCTTATGTTCTGGGGATGAGTAGCAGGTAGTTGAATTTGGGCATGCATTTCATCTGGATGTGAAAATACTGCCCCCTGTCACCAAGAAGTTTTAAAACTATTACTATCTATGGAAAAACATGAAAATGTTTAACAGAGCTTGAAGAGTTATTTAAAAAAGAATGGGACAAGTTTGCTCAATGCAGGTGTGGAAAGCTCTTAGAGACTGACCCAGAAAGACTCACAAGTGTAATCCCTGCCAAAGATGATTCTAACATGTATGGGGTCTGGGGTGTGAATATGTATGTAAATTAGATATTTTTGTATTCATTTTCAATACATTTGCATACATTTCTAAAAACATGTTTTCACTTTGCCATAATGGGGTATTGTGTTTAGATGGGTGAAAAAATGCTTTTAATACATTTTGAGGCTGTAACAACAAAATGTGGAAAAAGTCAAGGGGTATGAATACTTTGTGAAGGCACTGTAAATCCCCAAGTCAAGAGGTATGAATACTTTGTGAAGAAACTGTAAATCCCCAAGTCAAGCGGTGTGAATACTTTGTGAAGAAACTGTAAATCCCGAAGTCAAGCAGTGTGAATACTTTGTGAAGGCACTGTGAATCCCCTAGTCAAAGGGTATGAATACTTTGTGAAGGCACTGTAAATCCCCAAGTCAAGTAGTATGAATACTTTGTGAAGGCACTGTGAATCCCCAAGTCAAGGGGTATGAATACTTTGTGAAGGCACTGTATAAATCCTCAAGTCAAGCGGTATGAATACTTTGTGAAGGCACTGTAAATCCCCAAGTCAAGCGGTATGAATACTTTGTGAAGGCACTGTAAATCCCCAAGTCAAGGGGTATGAATACTTTGTGAAGGCAATGTAAATCCCCAAGTCAAGTAGTATGAATACTTTGTGAAGGCACTGTGAATCCCCACGTCAAGCGGTATGAATACTTTGTGAAGGCACTATAAATCCCCAAGTCAAGTAGTATGAATACTTTGTGAAGGAACTGTAAATCCCCAAGTCAAGCGGTATGAATACTTTGTGAAGGCACTGTAAATCCCCAAGTCAAGCGGTATGAATACTTTGTGAAGGCACTGTAAATCCCCAAGTCAAGCGGTATGAATACTTTGTGAAGAAAATCTAAATCCCCAAGTCAAGCAGTATGAATACTTTGTGAAGGCACTGTAAATCCCCAAGTCAAGCGGTGTGAATACTTTGTGAAGGCACTGTAAATCCACAAGTCAAGCAGTATGAATACTTTGTGAAGGCACTGTAAATCCCCAAGTCAAGCGGTATGAATACTTTGTGAAGGCACTGTAAATCCACAAGTCAAGCAGTATGAATACTTTGTGAAGGCACTGTAAATTCCCAAGTCAAGCGGTATGAATACTTTGTGAAGGCACTGTAAATCCCCAAGTCAAGGGGTATAAATACTTTGTGAAGGCACTGTAAATCCCCAAGTCAAGCGGTATGAATACTTTGTGAAGGCACTGTAAATCCCCAAGTCTAGCGGTATGAATACTTTGTGAAGAAACTGTAAATCCCCAAGTCAAGGGGTATGAATACTTTGTGAAGGCACTGTAAATCCCCAAGTCAAGTAGTATGAATACTTTGTGAAGGCACTGTGAGTCCCCAAGTCAACGGGTATGAATACTTTGTGAAGGCACTGTATAAATCCCCAAGTCAAGCGGTATGAATACTTTGTGAAGGCACTGTAAATCCCCAAGTCAAGCGGTATGAATACTTTGTGAAGAAACTGTAAATCCCCAAGTCAAGCGGTGTGAATACTTTGTGAAGGCACTGTAAATCCCCAAGTCAAGCGGTGTGAATACTTTGTGAAGGCACTGTAAATCCCCAAGTCAAGCGGTGTGAATACTTTGTGAAGGCACTGTAAATCCACAAGTCAAGCAGTATGAATACTTTGTGAAGGCACTGTAAATCCCCAAGTCAAGGGGTATGAATACTTTTTGAAGGCACTGTAAATCCCCAAGTCAAGCGGTATGAATACTTTGTGAAGGCACTGTAAATCCCCAAGTCAAGTGGTATGAATACTTTGTGAAGTCACTGTAAATCCACAAGTCAAGCGATATGAATACTTTGTGAAGGCACTGTAAATCCCCAAGTCAAGGGGTATGAATACTTTGTGAAGGCACTGTAAATCCCCAAGTCAAGCGTTATGAATACTTTGTGAAGGCACTGTAAATCCCCAAGTCAAGCGGTGTGAATACTTTGTGAAGAAACTGTAAATCCCCAAGTCAAGGGGTATGAATACTTTGTGAAGGCAATGTAAATCCCCAAGTCAAGTAGTATGAATACTTTGTGAAGGCACTGTGAATCCCCACATCAAGCGGTATGAATACTTTGAGAAGGCACTATAAATCCCCAAGTCAAGTAGTATGAATACTTTGTGAAGGCACTGTAAATCCCCAAGTCAAGCGGTATGAATACTTTGTGAAGAAACTGTAAATCCCCAAGTCAAGGGGTATGAATACTTTGTGAAGGCACTGTAAATCCCCAAGTCAAGCGGTATGAATACTTTGTGAAGGCACTGTAAATCCCCAAGTCAAGCGGTATGAATACTTTGTGAAGGCGTGTAAATCCCCACATCAAGTGGTATGAATTCTTTGTGAAGGCACTGTAAATCCCCAAGTCAAGCGGTATGAATACTTTGTGAAGAAACTGTAAATCCCCAAGTCAAGCAGTATGAATACTTTGTGAAGGCACTGTAAATCCCCAAGTCAAGCGGTGTGAATACTTTGTGAAGGCACTGTAAATCCCCAAGTCAAGCGGTGTGAATACTTTGTGAAGGCACTGTAAATCCACAAGTCAAGCAGTATGAATAGTTTGTGAAGGCACTGTAAATCCCCAAGTCAAGCGGTATGAATACTTTGTGAAGGCACTGTAAATCCCCAAGTCAAGCGGTATGAATACTTTGTGAAGGCACTGTGAATCCCCAAGTCAAGCAGTTTGAATAGTTTGTGAAGGCACTGTAAATCCCCAAGTCAAGCGGTATGAATACTTTGTGAAGGCACTGTAAATCCCCAAGTCAAGCAGTATGAATACTTTGTAAAGAAACTGTAAATCCCCAAGTCAAGGGGTATGAATACTTTGTGAAGGCACTGTAAATCCCCAAGTCTAGTAGTATGAATACTTTGTGAAGGCACTGTGAATCCCCAAGTCAAGGGGTATTAATTCTTTGTGAAGGCACTGTAAATCCCCAAGTCAAGCGGTATGAATACTTTGTGAAGAAACTGTAAATCCCCAAGTCAAGCAGTATGAATACTTTGTGAAGGCACTGTAAATCCCCAAGTCAAGCGGTGTGAATACTTTGTGAAGGCACTGTAAATCCCCAAGTCAAGCGGTGTGAATACTTTGTGAAGGCACTGTAAATCCACAAGTCAAGCAGTATGAATAGTTTGTGAAGGCACTGTAAATCCCCAAGTCAAGCGGTATGAATACTTTGTGAAGGCACTGTAAATCCCCAAGTCAAGCGGTATGAATACTTTGTGAAGGCACTGTGAATCCCCAAGTCAAGCAGTTTGAATAGTTTGTGAAGGCACTGTAAATCCCCAAGTCAAGCGGTATGAATACTTTGTGAAGGCACTGTAAATCCCCAAGTCAAGCAGTATGAATACTTTGTAAAGAAACTGTAAATCCCCAAGTCAAGGGGTATGAATACTTTGTGAAGGCACTGTAAATCCCCAAGTCTAGTAGTATGAATACTTTGTGAAGGCACTGTGAATCCCCACATCAAGCGGTATGAATACTTTGAGAAGGCACTATAAATCCCCAAGTCAAGTAGTATGAATACTTTGTGAAGGCACTGTAAATCCCCAAGTCAAGAGGTATGAATACTTTGTGAAGGCACTGTAAATCCCCAAGTCAAGCGGCGTGAATACTTTGTGAAGGAGCTGTAAATCCCCAAGTCAAGGGGTATGAATACTTTGTGAAGGCACTGTAAATCCCTACATCAAGGGGTATGAATACTTTGTGAAGGTACTGTAAATCTCCAAGTCAAGCAGTATGAATACTTTGTGAAGGCACTGTGAATCCCCAAGTCAAGCGGTATGAATACTTTGTGAAGGCACTGTGAATCCCCAAGTCAAGGGGTATGAATACTTTATGAAGGCACTGTAAATCCCCAAGTCAATCGGTATGAATACTTTGTGAAGGCACTGTAAATCCCCAAGTCAATCGGTATGAATACTTTGTGAAGGCACTGTAAATCCCCAAGTCAAGAGGTATGAATACTTTGTGAAGGCACTGTAAATCCCCACATCAAGCGGTATGAATACTTTGTGAAGGCACTGTGAATCCCCAAGTCAAGCGGTATGAATACTTTGTGAAGGCACTGTGAATCCCCAAGTCAAGGGGTATGAATACTTTGTGAAGGCACTGTAAATCCCCAAGTCAAGCGTTATGAATACTTTGTGAAGGCACTGTAAATCCCCAAGTCAAGCGGTGTGAATACTTTGTGAAGAAACTGTAAATCCCCAAGTCAAGGGGTATGAATACTTTGTGAAGGCAATGTAAATCCCCAAGTCAAGTAGTATGAATACTTTGTGAAGGCACTGTGAATCCCCACATCAAGCGGTATGAATACTTTGAGAAGGCACTATAAATCCCCAAGTCAAGTAGTATGAATACTTTGTGAAGGCACTGTAAATCCCCAAGTCAAGCGGTATGAATACTTTGTGAAGGCACTGTAAATCCCCAAGTCAAGCGGTATGAATACTTTGTGAAGGCGTGTAAATCCCCACATCAAGTGGTATGAATTCTTTGTGAAGGCAATGTAAATCCCCAAGTCAAGCGGTATGAATACTTTGTGAAGAAACTGTAAATCCCCAAGTCAAGCAGTATGAATACTTTGTGAAGGCACTGTAAATCCCCAAGTCAAGCGGTGTGAATACTTTGTGAAGGCACTGTAAATCCCCAAGTCAAGCGGTGTGAATACTTTGTGAAGGCACTGTAAATCCACAAGTCAAGCAGTATGAATAGTTTGTGAAGGCACTGTAAATCCCCAAGTCAAGCGGTATGAATACTTTGTGAAGGCACTGTAAATCCCCAAGTCAAGCGGTATGAATACTTTGTGAAGGCACTGTGAATCCCCAAGTCAAGCAGTTTGAATAGTTTGTGAAGGCACTGTAAATCCCCAAGTCAAGCGGTATGAATACTTTGTGAAGGCACTGTAAATCCCCAAGTCAAGCAGTATGAATACTTTGTAAAGAAACTGTAAATCCCCAAGTCAAGGGGTATGAATACTTTGTGAAGGCACTGTAAATCCCCAAGTCTAGTAGTATGAATACTTTGTGAAGGCACTGTGAATCCCCAAGTCAAGGGGTATTAATTCTTTGTGAAGGCACTGTAAATCCCCAAGTCAAGCGGTATGAATACTTTGTGAAGAAACTGTAAATCCCCAAGTCAAGCAGTATGAATACTTTGTGAAGGCACTGTAAATCCCCAAGTCAAGCGGTGTGAATACTTTGTGAAGGCACTGTAAATCCCCAAGTCAAGCGGTGTGAATACTTTGTGAAGGCACTGTAAATCCACAAGTCAAGCAGTATGAATAGTTTGTGAAGGCACTGTAAATCCCCAAGTCAAGCGGTATGAATACTTTGTGAAGGCACTGTAAATCCCCAAGTCAAGCGGTATGAATACTTTGTGAAGGCACTGTGAATCCCCAAGTCAAGCAGTTTGAATAGTTTGTGAAGGCACTGTAAATCCCCAAGTCAAGCGGTATGAATACTTTGTGAAGGCACTGTAAATCCCCAAGTCAAGCAGTATGAATACTTTGTAAAGAAACTGTAAATCCTCAAGTCAAGGGGTATGAATACTTTGTGAAGGCACTGTAAATCCCCAAGTCTAGTAGTATGAATACTTTGTGAAGGCACTGTGAATCCCCAAGTCAAGGGGTATTAATACTTTGTGAAGGCACTGTAAATCCCCAAGTCAAGCGGTATGAATACTTTGTGAAGGCACTGTAAATCCCCAAGTCAAGCGATATGAATACTTTGTGAAGAAACTGTAAATCCCCAAGTCAAGGGGTATGAATACTTTGTGAAGGCACTGTAAATCCCCAAGTCTAATAGTATGAATACTTTGTGAAGGCACTGTGAGTCCCCAAGTCAAGGGGTATGAATACTTTGTGAAGGCACTGTATAAATCCCCATGTCAAGCGGTATGAATACTTTTTGAAGGCACTGTAATTCCCCAAGTCAAGCAGTATGAATACTTTGTGAAGGCACTGTAAATCCCCAAGTCAAGCGGTATGAATACTATGTGAAGGCACTGTAAATCCACAAGTCATGCGGTATGAATACTTTGTGAAGAAACTGTAAATCCCCAAGTCAAGGGGTATGAATACTTTGTGAAGGCAATGTAAACCCCCAAGTCAAGTAGTATTAATACTTTGTGAAGGCACTGTGAATCCCCAAGTCAAGGGGTATGCATACTTTGTGAAGGCACTGTAAATCCACAAGTTAAGCAGTATGAATACTTTGTGAAGGCACTGTAAATCCCCAAGTCAAGGGGTATGAATACTTTGTGAAGGCACTGTGAATCCCCAAGTCAAGGGGTATGAATACTTTGTGAAGGCACTGTAAATCCCCAAGTCAAGCGGTATGAATACTTTATGAAGGCACTGTAAATCCCCAAGTCAATCGGTGTGAATACTTTGTGAAGAAACTGTAAATCCCCAAGTCAAGGGGTATGAATACTTTGTGAAGGCAATGTAAATCCCCAAGTCAAGTAGTATGAATACTTTGTGAAGGCACTGTGAATCCCCACATCAAGCGGTATGAATACTTTGAGAAGGCACTATAAATCCCCAAGTCAAGTAGTATGAATACTTTGTGAAGGCACTGTAAATCCCCAAGTCAAGCGGTATGAATACTTTGTGAAGGCACTGTAAATCCCCAAGTCAAGCGGTATGAATACTTTGTGAAGGCGTGTAAATCCCCACATCAAGTGGTATGAATTCTTTGTGAAGGCAATGTAAATCCCCAAGTCAAGCGGTATGAATACTTTGTGAAGAAACTGTAAATCCCCAAGTCAAGCAGTATGAATACTTTGTGAAGGCACTGTAAATCCCCAAGTCAAGCGGTGTGAATACTTTGTGAAGGCACTGTAAATCCCCAAGTCAAGCGGTGTGAATACTTTGTGAAGGCACTGTAAATCCACAAGTCAAGCAGTATGAATAGTTTGTGAAGGCACTGTAAATCCCCAAGTCAAGCGGTATGAATACTTTGTGAAGGCACTGTAAATCCCCAAGTCAAGCGGTATGAATACTTTGTGAAGGCACTGTGAATCCCCAAGTCAAGCAGTTTGAATAGTTTGTGAAGGCACTGTAAATCCCCAAGTCAAGCGGTATGAATACTTTGTGAAGGCACTGTAAATCCCCAAGTCAAGCAGTATGAATACTTTGTAAAGAAACTGTAAATCCCCAAGTCAAGGGGTATGAATACTTTGTGAAGGCACTGTAAATCCCCAAGTCTAGTAGTATGAATACTTTGTGAAGGCACTGTGAATCCCCAAGTCAAGGGGTATTAATTATTTGTGAAGGCACTGTAAATCCCCAAGTCAAGCGGTATGAATACTTTGTGAAGAAACTGTAAATCCCCAAGTCAAGCAGTATGAATACTTTGTGAAGGCACTGTAAATCCCCAAGTCAAGCGGTGTGAATACTTTGTGAAGGCACTGTAAATCCCCAAGTCAAGCGGTGTGAATACTTTGTGAAGGCACTGTAAATCCACAAGTCAAGCAGTATGAATAGTTTGTGAAGGCACTGTAAATCCCCAAGTCAAGCGGTATGAATACTTTGTGAAGGCACTGTAAATCCCCAAGTCAAGCGGTATGAATACTTTGTGAAGGCACTGTGAATCCCCAAGTCAAGCAGTTTGAATAGTTTGTGAAGGCACTGTAAATCCCCAAGTCAAGCGGTATGAATACTTTGTGAAGGCACTGTAAATCCCCAAGTCAAGCAGTATGAATACTTTGTAAAGAAACTGTAAATCCCCAAGTCAAGGGGTATGAATACTTTGTGAAGGCACTGTAAATCCCCAAGTCTAGTAGTATGAATACTTTGTGAAGGCACTGTGAATCCCCAAGTCAAGGGGTATTAATACTTTGTGAAGGCACTGTAAATCCCCAAGTCAAGCGGTATGAATACTTTGTGAAGGCACTGTAAATCCCCAAGTCAAGCGATATGAATACTTTGTGAAGAAACTGTAAATCCCCAAGTCAAGGGGTATGAATACTTTGTGAAGGCACTGTAAATCCCCAAGTCTAATAGTATGAATACTTTGTGAAGGCACTGTGAGTCCCCAAGTCAAGCGGTATGAATACTATGTGAAGGCACTGTAAATCCACAAGTCATGCGGTATGAATACTTTGTGAAGAAACTGTAAATCCCCAAGTCAAGGGGTATGAATACTTTGTGAAGGCAATGTAAACCCCCAAGTCAAGTAGTATGAATACTTTGTGAAGGCACTGTAAATCCCCAAGTCAAGGGGTATGAATACTTTGTGAAGGCACTGTGAATCCCCAAGTCAAGCGGTATGAATACTTTGTGAAGGCACTGTAAATCCCCAAGTCAAGCGGTATGAATACTTTGTGAAGGCACTGTGAATCCCCAAGTCAAGCAGTTTGAATAGTTTGTGAAGGCACTGTAAATCCCCAAGTCAAGCGGTATGAATACTTTGTGAAGGCACTGTAAATCCCCAAGTCAAGCAGTATGAATACTTTGTAAAGAAACTGTAAATCCCCAAGTCAAGGGGTATGAATACTTTGTGAAGGCACTGTAAATCCCCAAGTCTAGTAGTATGAATACTTTGTGAAGGCACTGTGAATCCCCAAGTCAAGGGGTATTAATTCTTTGTGAAGGCACTGTAAATCCCCAAGTCAAGCGGTATGAATACTTTGTGAAGAAACTGTAAATCCCCAAGTCAAGCAGTATGAATACTTTGTGAAGGCACTGTAAATCCCCAAGTCAAGCGGTGTGAATACTTTGTGAAGGCACTGTAAATCCCCAAGTCAAGCGGTGTGAATACTTTGTGAAGGCACTGTAAATCCACAAGTCAAGCAGTATGAATAGTTTGTGAAGGCACTGTAAATCCCCAAGTCAAGCGGTATGAATACTTTGTGAAGGCACTGTAAATCCCCAAGTCAAGCGGTATGAATACTTTGTGAAGGCACTGTGAATCCCCAAGTCAAGCAGTTTGAATAGTTTGTGAAGGCACTGTAAATCCCCAAGTCAAGCGGTATGAATACTTTGTGAAGGCACTGTAAATCCCCAAGTCAAGCAGTATGAATACTTTGTAAAGAAACTGTAAATCCCCAAGTCAAGGGGTATGAATACTTTGTGAAGGCACTGTAAATCCCCAAGTCTAGTAGTATGAATACTTTGTGAAGGCACTGTGAATCCCCAAGTCAAGGGGTATTAATACTTTGTGAAGGCACTGTAAATCCCCAAGTCAAGCGGTATGAATACTTTGTGAAGGCACTGTAAATCCCCAAGTCAAGCGATATGAATACTTTGTGAAGAAACTGTAAATCCCCAAGTCAAGGGGTATGAATACTTTGTGAAGGCACTGTAAATCCCCAAGTCTAATAGTATGAATACTTTGTGAAGGCACTGTGAGTCCCCAAGTCAAGGGGTATGAATACTTTGTGAAGGCACTGTATAAATCCCCATGTCAAGCGGTATGAATACTTTTTGAAGGCACTGTAATTCCCCAAGTCAAGCAGTATGAATACTTTGTGAAGGCACTGTAAATCCCCAAGTCAAGCGGTATGAATACTATGTGAAGGCACTGTAAATCCACAAGTCATGCGGTATGAATACTTTGTGAAGAAACTGTAAATCCCCAAGTCAAGGGGTATGAATACTTTGTGAAGGCAATGTAAACCCCCAAGTCAAGTAGTATTAATACTTTGTGAAGGCACTGTGAATCCCCAAGTCAAGGGGTATGCATACTTTGTGAAGGCACTGTAAATCCACAAGTTAAGCAGTATGAATACTTTGTGAAGGCACTGTAAATCCCCAAGTCAAGGGGTATGAATACTTTGTGAAGGCACTGTGAATCCCCAAGTCAAGGGGTATGAATACTTTGTGAAGGCACTGTAAATCCCCAAGTCAAGCGGTATGAATACTTTGTGAAGGCACTGTAAATCCCCAAGTCAAGCGGTATGAATACTTTGTGAAGAAACTGTAAATCCCCAAGTCAAGCAATATGAATACTTTGTGAAGGCACTGTAAATCCCCAAGTCAAGTAGTATGAATACTTTGTGAAGGCACTGTGAATCCCCAAGTCAAGGGGTATGAATACTTTGTGAAGGCACTGTAAATCCCCAAGTCAAGTAGTATGAATACTTTGTGAAGGCACTGTGAATCCCCAAGTCAAGGGGTATGAATACTTTGTGAAGAAACTGTAAATCCCCAAGTCAAGGGGTATGAATACTTTGTGAAGGCACTGTAAAACCCCAAGCCAAGCGGTATGAATACTTTGTGAAGGCACTGTAAATCCCCAAGTCAAGTAGTATGAATACTTTGTGAAGGCACTGTAAATCCCCAAGTCAAGTAGTATGAATACTTTGTGAAGGCACTGTAAATCCCCAAGTCAAGCGGTATGAATACTTTGTGAAGGCACTGTAAATTCCCAAGTCAAGCGGTATGAATACTTTGTGAAGGCACTGTAAATCCCCAAGTCAAGAGGTGTGAATACTTTGTGAAGGCACTGTGAATCCCCAAGTCAAGGGGTATGAATACTTTGTGAAGGCACTGTAAATCCCCACATCAAGGGGTATGAATACTTTGTGAAGGTACTGTAAATCCCCAAGTCAAGCAGTATGAATACTTTGTGAAGGCACTGTAAATTCCCTAGTCAAGCGGTATGAATACTTTGTGAAGGCACTGTGAATCCCCAAGTCAAGCGGTATGAATACTTTGTGAAGGCACTGTGAATCCCCAAGTCAAGGGGTATGAATACTTTGTGAAGTCACTGTAAATCCCCAAGTCAAGCGTTATGAATACTTTGTGAAGGCACTGTAAATCCCCAAGTCAAGCGGTGTGAATACTTTGTGAAGAAACTGTAAATCCCCAAGTCAAGGGGTATGAATACTTTGTGAAGGCAATGTAAATCCCCAAGTCAAGTAGTATGAATACTTTGTGAAGGCACTGTGAATCCCCACATCAAGCGGTATGAATACTTTGAGAAGGCACTATAAATCCCCAAGTCAAGTAGTATGAATACTTTGTGAAGGCACTGTAAATCCCCAAGTCAAGCGGTATGAATACTTTGTGAAGAAACTGTAAATCCCCAAGTCAAGGGGTATGAATACTTTGTGAAGGCACTGTAAATCCCCAAGTCAAGCGGTATGAATACTTTGTGAAGGCACTGTAAATCCCCAAGTCAAGCGGTATGAATACTTTGTGAAGGCGTGTAAATCCCCACATCAAGTGGTATGAATTCTTTGTGAAGGCACTGTAAATCCCCAAGTCAAGCGGTATGAATACTTTGTGAAGAAACTGTAAATCCCCAAGTCAAGCAGTATGAATACTTTGTGAAGGCACTGTAAATCCCCAAGTCAAGCGGTGTGAATACTTTGTGAAGGCACTGTAAATCCCCAAGTCAAGCGTTGTGAATACTTTGTGAAGGCACTGTAAATCCACCAGTCAAGCAGTATGAATAGTTTGTGAAGGCACTGTAAATCCCCAAGTCAAGCGGTATGAATACTTTGTGAAGGCACTGTAAATCCCCAAGTCAAGCGGTATGAATACTTTGTGAAGGCACTGTGAATCCCCAAGTCAAGCAGTTTGAATAGTTTGTGAAGGCACTGTAAATCCCCAAGTCAAGCGGTATGAATAGTTTGTGAAGGCACTGTAAATCCCCAAGTCAAGCAGTATGAATACTTTGTAAAGAAACTGTAAATCCCCAAGTCAAGGGGTATGAATACTTTGTGAAGGCACTGTAAATCCCCAAGTCTAGTAGTATGAATACTTTGTGAAGGCACTGTGAATCCCCAAGTCAAGGGGTATTAATACTTTGTGAAGGCACTGTAAATCCCCAAGTCAAGCGGTATGAATACTTTGTGAAGGCACTGTAAATCCCCAAGTCAAGCGATATGAATACTTTGTGAAGAAACTGTAAATCCCCAAGTCAAGGGGTATGAATACTTTGTGAAGGCACTGTAAATCCCCAAGTCTAGTAGTATGAATACTTTGTGAAGGCACTGTGAGTCCCCAAGTCAAGGGGTATGAATACTTTGTGAAGGCACTGTATAAATCCCCATGTCAAGCGGTATGAATACTTTTTGAAGGCACTGTAATTCCCCAAGTCAAGCAGTATGAATACTTTGTGAAGGCACTGTAAATCCCCAAGTCAAGCGGTATGAATACTTTGTGAAGGCACTGTAAATTCCCAAGTCAAGCGGTATGAATACTTTGTGAAGGCACTGTGAATCCCCAAGTCAAGGGGTATGAATACTTTGTGAAGGCACTGTAAATCCCCAAGTCAAGCGGTATGAATACTTTGTGAAGGCAATGTAAATCCCCAAGTCAAGTAGTATGAATACTTTGTGAAGGCACTGTGAATCCCCACATCAAGCGGTATGAATACTTTGAGAAGGCACTATAAATCCCCAAGTCAAGTAGTATGAATACTTTGTGAAGGCACTGTAAATCCCCAAGTCAAGCGGTATGAATACTTTGTGAAGAAACTGTAAATCCCCAAGTCAAGGGGTATGAATACTTTGTGAAGGCACTGTAAATCCCCAAGTCAAGCGGTATGAATACTTTGTGAAGGCACTGTAAATCCCCAAGTCAAGCGGTATGAATACTTTGTGAAGGCGTGTAAATCCCCACATCAAGTCGTATGAATTCTTTGTGAAGGCACTGTAAATCCCCAAGTCAAGCGGTATGAATACTTTGTGAAGAAACTGTAAATCCCCAAGTCAAGCAGTATGAAAACTTTGTGAAGGCACTGTAAATCCCCAAGTCAAGCGGTGTGAATACTTTGTGAAGGCACTGTAAATCCCCAAGTCAAGCGGTGTGAATACTTTGTGAAGGCACTGTAAATCCACAAGTCAAGCAGTATGAATAGTTTGTGAAGGCACTGTAAATCCCCAAGTCAAGCGGTATGAATACTTTGTGAAGGCACTGTAAATCCCCAAGTCAAGCGGTATGAATACTTTGTGAAGGCACTGTGAATCCCCAAGTCAAGCAGTTTGAATAGTTTGTGAAGGCACTGTAAATCCCCAAGTCAAGCGGTATGAATACTTTGTGAAGGCACTGTAAATCCCCAAGTCAAGCAGTATGAATACTTTGTAAAGAAACTGTAAATCCCCAAGTCAAGGGGTATGAATACTTTGTGAAGGCACTGTAAATCCCCAAGTCTAGTAGTATGAATACTTTGTGAAGGCACTGTGAATCCCCAAGTCAAGGGGTATTAATACTTTGTGAAGGCACTGTAAATCCCCAAGTCAAGCAGTATGAATACTTTGTGAAGGCACTGTAAATCCCCAAGTCAAGCAATATGAATACTTTGTGAAGAAACTGTAAATCCCCAAGTCAAGGGGTATGAATACTTTGTGAAGGCACTGTAAATCCCCAAGTCTAGTAGTATGAATACTTTGTGAAGGCACTGTGAGTCCCCAAGTCAAGGGGTATGAATACTTTGTGAAGGCACTGTATAAATCCCCATGTCAAGCGGTATGAATACTTTTTGAAGGCACTGTAATTCCCCAAGTCAAGCAGTATGAATACTTTGTGAAGGCACTGTAAATCCCCAAGTCAAGCGGTATGAATACTTTGTGAAGGCACTGTAAATCCACAAGTCATGCGGTATGAATACTTTGTGAAGAAACTGTAAATCCCCAAGTCAAGGGGTATGAATACTTTGTGAAGGCAATGTAAACCCCCAAGTCAAGTAGTATTAATACTTTGTGAAGGCACTGTGAATCCCCAAGTCAAGGGGTATGCATACTTTGTGAAGGCACTGTAAATCCACAAGTTAAGCAGTATGAATACTTTGTGAAGGCACTGTACATCCCCAAGTCAAGGGGTATGAATACTTTTTGAAGGCACTGTAAATCCCCAAGTCAAGCGGTATGAATACTTTGTGAAGGCACTGTAAATCCACAAGTCAAGCAGTATGAATACTTTGTGAAGGCACTGTAAATTCCCAAGTCAAGCGGTATGAATACTTTGTGAAGGCACTGTGAATCCCCAAGTCAAGGGGTATGAATACTTTGTGAAGGCACTGTAAATCCCCAAGTCAAGCGGTATGAATACTTTGTGAAGGCACTGTAAATCCCCAAGTCAAGCGGTATGAATACTTTGTGAAGAAACTGTAAATCCCCAAGTCAAGGGGTATGAATACTTTGTGAAGGCACTGTAAATCCCCAAGTCAAGTATTATGAATACTTTGTGAAGGCACTGTGAATCCCCAAGTCAAGGGGTATGAATACTTTGTGAAGGCACTGTAAATCCCCAAGTCAAGTAGTATGAATACTTTGTGAAGGCACTGTGAATCCCCAAGTCAAGGGGTATGAATACTTTGTGAAGAAACTGTAAATCCCCAAGTCAAGGGGTATGAATACTTTGTGAAGGCACTGTAAAACCCCAAGCCAAGCGGTATGAATACTTTGTGAAGGCACTGTAAATCCCCAAGTCAAGTAGTATGAATACTTTGTGAAAGCACTGTAAATCCCCAAGTCAAGTAGTATGAATACTTTGTGAAGGCACTGTAAATCCCCAAGTCAAGCGGTATGAATACTTTGTGAAGGCACTGTAAATTCCCAAGTCAAGCGGTATGAATACTTTGTGAAGGCACTGTAAATCCCCAAGTGAAGAGGTGTGAATACTTTGTGAAGGCACTATAAATCCTCAAGTCAAGCGGTGTGAATACTTTGTGAAGGCACTGTAAATCCCCAAGTCAAGCAGTATGAATACTTTGTGAAGGCACTGTAAATCCCCACGTCAAGCAGTGTGAATACTTTGTGAAGGCACTGTGAATCCCCTAGTCAAAGGGTATGAATACTTTGTGAAGGCACTGTAAATCCCCAAGTCAAGTAGTATGAATACTTTGTGAAGGCACTGTAAATCCCCAAGTCAAGCGGTATGAATACTTTGTGAAAGCACTGTGAATCCCCAAGTCAAGCGGTGTGAATACTTTGTGAAGGCACTGTAAATCCCCAAGTCAAGCAGTATGAATACTTTGTGAATGCACTGTAAATCCCCACGTCAAGCAGTGTGAATACTTTGTGAAGGCACTGTGAATCCCCAAGTCAAGGGGTATGAATACTTTGTGAAGGCACTGTAAATTCCCAAGTCAAGTAGTATGAATACTTTGTGAAGGCACTGTAAATCCCCAAGTCAAGGGGTTTGAATACTTTGTGAATCCACATGCTGTGTGGATCAGGTGTTTCTATTTTTCCTGGCAAGTAAATGACAGGCTAATTATTGTGTTTGTAGACAGTCATGTTTAATTTATTATTTAAAATGTTCATGCTTTGGTGAAACTAAATTAGAGGCCTAGATTCACCTTGAAAACAGTTGTGTTTTGTTATTTATTAATTCAAATGTTCATACAAATAGCCTATAGGACAGGTCGTTCAGTTGTGTTGTATTACTGTGTAGGAGACTTGGTCTTCGAGCCTGAATGTTTTGTTTGTTTTTTCAAGTACAATGTTTTAAATCAGGGATGAAGACACAACGGGCAATGTTTTAAATCAGGGATGAAGACACAACGGGCAATGTTTTAAATCAGGGATGAAGACACAACGGGCAATGTTTTAAATCAGGGAGGAAGACACAATGGGCAATGTTTTGCTTTTCAGATTTTTCATGTATAAGAACATCATTCTATTGTAACAACTTTACAGGCAAATTTCTATGCTGTTAAGATGAATTACCATCATCAAGATGTGATTTATTCTGAGCACCATGGGTGCAATTTACTGGTCCCCACAAGAATAGTTAAACACGTCCACACACACACATACACCGTACACACACACCTCGTGCTCCAGACTGCTGTATTCTCCCTCAGTGTTTTCTCTGATGATGATGATGTCGATGTTCCTGTGACGAGTCCGAACGCCTGGCAGAGACTGGCAGTGCATCACGTTGGCATACAGGTCCAGACTGGTACTGTAGGGGTGGAGGTCAGAAAGACATTAGAGAAAGACAGAGTGAGAGAACACAGGGACAGAGGGAGAGAGAGACAGAGTGAGAGAACACAGGGACAGAGGGATAGAGAGAGAGAGTGAGAGAACACAGGGACAGAGGGAGAGAGAGACAGAGTGAGAGAACACAGGGACAGAGGGAGAGAGAGACAGAGTGAGAGAACACAGGGACAGATGGAGAGAGAGACAGAGTGAGAGAACACAGGGACAGAGGGAGAGAGAGAGAGTGAGAGAACACAGGGACAGAGGGAGGGAGAGAGTGAGAGAACACAGGGACAGAGGGAGAGAGAGACAGAGTGAGAGAACACAGGGACAGAGGGAGGGAGAGACAGAGTGAGAGAACACAGGGACAGAGGGAGAGAGAGACAGAGTGAGAGAACACAGGGACAGAGGGAGAGAGAGACAGAGTGAGAGAACACAGGGACAGAGGGAGGGAGAGACAGAATGAGAGAACACAGGGACAGAGTTAGGGAGAGACAGAGTGAGAGAACACAGGGACAGAGGGAGGGAGAGACAGAGTGAGAGAACACAGGGACAGAGGGAGAGAGAGACAGAGTGAGAGAACACAGGGACAGAGGGAGGGAGAGACAGAGTGAGAGAACACAGGGACAGAGGGATAGAGAGAGAGAGAGAACACAGGGACAGATGGAGAGAGAGACAGAGTGAGAGAACACAGGGACAGAGGGAGAGAGAGACAGAGTGAGAGAACACAGGGACAGAGGGAGGGAGAGACAGAGTGAGAGAACACAGGGACAGAGGGAGAGAGAGACAGAGAGAGAACACAGGGACAGAGGGAGAGAGAGACAGAGTGAGAGAACACAGGGACAGAGGGAGAGAGAGACAGAGAGATGGCAGGAGGGAAGGCTAGTACATGCTGTACGGGAGAGACAATATGGTGCAATATGCAGAAATGCAATATGCAGAAATTGCTTCGCCATTTCCTGGTTGCAAAAATTTGAATAGTTCTGATGTCAGTTTGAAAAAACAAGCACTACAAAACATTAAGAACACGTGCTCTTTCCATGACTCAATATTAGGGGGTGTTCCTAATGTTTGGTAGACTCAGTGTATAGTGTAGAAGAGAATGCTTGTACCTTCTAAACCTGTAAATAACCACAAATATCCTATTTTCCTCTGTTTGAATCTGGAGGACAAAACCCAAAGTAAAAGACGCAAATCCAAACTTTATGCAAGAAATATCAATCATCTACCGCTTCTTAGACTTGCTTTCAATGCGGATGACAGATTTATAACTCACATTTCTACGTGAATTTGGTCGCGTCACCCCAAAAGTGGCATATTGCCGCTTTAAAGCAGAAAGCCGCAGGTCGTGGGCCGCCCCATTTCCTGTGTGGTGTTTTCACTTTGAACGAAAACAAGGGGGTTTAGCCCTGGGCCACCATGGGCCAGGCCTTCTGGGCTAGGTGTGTCTTTGTATTAAACCCACCTACTTGAATGACCCTGCTGCTCCAGAGCTGGAGAGGAAGTGAGAAGTGAGCAGAAGGACATAAGACAAAGGAATGTGTAGTATCTGTGTGTGTTAACTGTAAGGGTACCCATGGTGCTGGAGACCAAAGGTGTTTGCTGATAGAGAGGTAGGTTTAGGTTGCCAGAATCAGAGTAGTGCAGAAGGTGTCGTATGCTGAGACAGTGAAGAGAGTAGAAGAGGAAGATGGGCAAGTTGGTATAGTGGTGAGGTTTTAATGGGTCTAGGCCTAGCTAGTTTAGTGAGGAGGTTTTAATAGGTCTAGGGTTGGTGTGTGTGTATGGTTCCCAATTGGAGGCAGCTGATAATCATTACCAATATTGAGGATCATACTTAGTGTGTCCTTTTTCCCACCTGCTAGGGGGGATATTGTTTTGTATGAGTGGGTTAGGGTTAGGGTTAGTGACTAGGGGGGTTTCTAGGTATTATATACTTAGTGTGTCCTTTTTCCCACCTGCTAGGGGGGGATATTGTTTTGTATGAGTGGGTTAGGGTTAGGGTTAGTGACTAGGGGGGTTTCTAGGTAGTATATACTTAGTGTGTCCTTTTTCCCACCTGCTAGGGGGATATTGTTTTGTATGAGTGGGCTAGGGTTAGGGTTAGTGACTAGGGGGGTTTCTAGGTATTATATACTTAGTGTGTCCTTTTTCCCACCTGCTAGGGGGATATTGTTTTGTATGAGTGGGTTAGGGTTAGTGACTAGGGGGGTTTCTAGGTATTATATACTTAGTGTGTCCTTTTTCACACCTGCTAGGGGGGATATTGTTTTGTATGAGTGGGTTAGGGTTAGTGACTAGGGGGGTTTCTAGGTATTATATACTTAGTGTGTCCTTTTTCACACCTGCTAGGGGGGATATTGTTTTGTATGAGTGGGTTAGGGTTAGTGACTAGGGGGGTTTCTAGGTATTATATACTTAGTGTGTCCTTTTTCACACCTGCTAGGGGGGATATTGTTTTGTATGAGTGGGTTAGGGTTAGGGTTAGTGACTAGGGGGGTTTCTAGGTATTATATACTTAGTGTGTCCCTTTTCCCACCTGCTAGGGGGGATATTGTTTTGTATGAGTGGGTTAGGGTTAGGGTTAGTGACTAGGGGCGTTTCTAGGTATTATATACTTAGTGTGTCCTTTTTCCCACCTGCTAGGGGGGGATATTGTTTTGTATGAGTGGGTTAGGGTTAGTGACTAGGGGGTTTCTAGGTATTATATACTTAGTGTGTCCTTTTTCCCACCTGCTAGGGGGGATATTGTTTTGTATGAGTGGGTTAGGGTTAGTGACTAGGGGGGTTTCTAGGTATTATATACTTAGTGTGTCCTTTTTCCCACCTGCTAGGGGGGATATTGTTTTGTATGAGTGGGTTAGGGTTAGGGTTAGTGACTAGGGGCGTTTCTAGGTATTATATACTTAGTGTGTCCTTTTTCCCACCTGCTAGGGGGGGATATTGTTTTGTATGAGTGGGTTAGGGTTAGTGACTAGGGGGTTTCTAGGTATTATATACTTAGTGTGTCCTTTTTCCCACCTGCTAGGGGGGATATTGTTTTGTAGGAGTGGGTTAGGGTTAGGGTTAGTGACTAGGGGGGTTTCTAGGTATTATATACTTAGTGTGTCCTTTTTCCCACCTGCTAGGGGGGGATATTGTTTTGTATGAGTGGGTTAGGGTTAGTGACTAGGGGGGTTTCTAGGTATTATATACTTAGTGTGTCCTTTTTCCCACCTGCTAGGGGGATATTGTTTTGTATGAGTGCCTATGAGCGCTACGCATTTCACGATCGTTATATCTTTGTTGTTTTGGAAGTTTCACTAACATTAAAATGTGGAACTCTACTCACGCTGCGCCTTGGTCCAATTATTCATATGACAGTCGTGAAAGAATATTCCCCCAAGTCAGGACCAAGCAGCGTTCCCAGGAGGTGCAGGAGAGTTGGCCATGGGAAGAGATACTAGGTGGATGCGAGACCCTTCCTTGGCGGGAGTCGCCGAGGAGTAAAGGAGGACAGCGACGACGCCGGGGTCCGCGGCCACAAACAGCCCAAGGGCAACCCCAAGTTGTTTGGGGGGGAGGCACAAGGGGCGGTCGGCCGGGGAGAGAGCCAGAGACCGTCTGGGAGTCGATGGAGCAGTTTGAGGAGGGATATCGGAGAGAGATGTTGGCTAGGAGTATGCTGCAGCGCAGGCGTTTTGAGGAGCGTGTCATCATTCCCGTGCAACCTGGGCCGGCTCCACGCATCAGGCCTCCAGTGCGCCTTCCCAGCCCGGTACGTCCTGTGCCGGCTCCCCACACTTGTCCAGCAGTGCGTGGGTACAGTCCGGAGTCTCCAGCGACGTTCTACAGCCCGGAACATCCAGTGACGGTCCACGGCCCAGAGCTTCCAGTGACGGTCCATGGCCCGGAGCTTCCAGTGACGGTCCACGGCCCGGAGCTTCCAGTGACGGTCCACGGCCCGGAGCTTCCAGTGACGGTCCACTGCCCGGAGCTTCCAGTGATGGTCCACGGCCCGGAGCTTCCTGCGCCGGTGCTCAGTCCAGTCATGGCGTCCAGTCCCGTTCCATGGTCGGAGCCTTCCTCTGCGTCAGTGCCCAATCCGGGCACGGCTTTTAGCCCGGCTCCATGGCCGGATCTGCGGTCCGAGCGGGTGCTACGTCCCGCACCGGAGCCGCCACCGATGCTAGTTGCCCACCCCATCTAGTTTTAGGGTTTGCAGTCGGAGTCCGGGGGGGTACTGTCACAAAATGTGGAACTCTACTCACGCTGCGCCTTGGTCCAATTACTCATACGATGGTCGTGACAGTTTTAATGGGTCTAGGGTTAGTTGGTAGAGAGGTGAGGTTTTAATGGATCTAAGGTTTGTTTGGGATTTTATTTTTTACAAAGAGTAATGAAGTCCTACAGAATAGTTGGCTGATACACAGCCAATACATTACGTGGAGGCATGCACCTTTAACATTTGTTTGTGTACAGCAATAATACCAAAGAAGAAGGAGAGGAAGTGAATGTCACTTGCAAACTAATGTTACAGCCGCCAAAAACAAAAAGAGAAGATGAATCCAACAAGCATTATTCTCAGTTCTTGGATCTGAAACAACCCCACAAGAGATAAATACAGTTGACGTCGGAAGTTTACATAATACTTAGGTTGGAGTCATGAAAACTCGTTTTTCAACCACTCCACAAATGTCTTGTTAACAAACTATAGTTTTGGCAAGTCGGTTAGGACATCTACTTTGTGCATGACACACGTAACAAATGTTTACAGATTATTTCACTGTATCACAAATCCAGTGGGTCAGAAGTTTACATGCACTAAGTTGACTGTGCCTTTAAACAGCTTAAAAAACATTAATAAAGTACAGTATCTTTTACGTTGCTATTTTGAGTTTATCTCTATAATTATATTGTTTATATTTTTTTTAAGTATTGTTTGTGCATTGTTTGTGTTTGTGCATTGCCAGTCAGGGGGGCAGTAATTTTGGAGCCCACTGTACAGTGTGTGCAAATGAGGTAAGATAAGGGAGGAAGTGTCACGACTTCCGCCGAAGTCGGTCCCTCTCCTTGTTCGGGCGTCGTTCGGCGGTCGACCTCACCGGCCATCTAGCCATCGCGATCCACTTTTCATTTTCCATTTGTTTTGTCTTTGTTTAACACACCTGGTTTCAATTCCCCAATTACATGTTCATTATTTAACCATCTGTTTTCCCCATGGTTTTTGTGCGTGATTGTTTTATGCATGTTCGGTCCGTTATCGTGGGCTCGGTATTACGACATGTTATTGGAATATTTGAGTAAAGTTACTTGTGTTACTCATCTCTGCTGACCTGCGCCTGACTCCTCTGCACCAGCTACACCCAGACCACTACAGGAAGGCAATAAATAGGCCATGGTGGTGAAGTAATTACAATTTACCAAATAGACACTGGTGTGATTGATGTGAAGAAGTTGAATGTGCAAGTGGATGTACTGGGGTGCAAAGGAGCAAGATAAATAAATAAATACAGTATGGGGATGAGATAGTTGGATGGGCTATTTTCAGATGGGCTATGTACAGGTTCAGTGATCTGTGAGCTGCTCTGCTGCTTAAAGCTAGTGAGGGAGATATGAGTCTCCAGCTTCAGTGATTTTGCAGTTTGTTCCAGTCATTGGCAGTAGAGAATTGGAAAAAAAGGCGGCCAAAGGAGGAATTGGCTTTGGGGATGACCAGTGAGATATACCTGCTGCAGCGCGTGCTACGGGTGAGTGGTGACTATGGTGTCCAGTGAGCTGAGATAAGGTGGGGTTTTACCTAGCAGAGACTTATAGATGACCTGGAGCCAGTGGGTTTGGCGACGAGTATGAAGCAAGTGCCAACCAACGAGAGCGTACAGGTCACAGTGGTGGTTAGTATATGGGGCTTCGGTGACAAAACGGATGGCACTGTGATAGACTGCATCCAATTTGTGTGTGGAGGCTATTATGTGTTGGAGGCTATTATGTAAATTACATCGCTGAAATCGAGGATCGGTAGGATGGTCAGTTTTACGAGGATATGTTTGGCAGCATGATGAAGGATGCTTTGTTGCGAAATAGGAAGCCGATTGTAGATTTAATTTTGGATTGGAGATGCTTAATGTGAGTCTGGAAGGAGAGTTTACAGTCTAACCAGACACCTAGGTATTTGTAGTTGTCCACATATTCTAAGTCAGAACCATCCAGAGTGGTGATGCTGGATGGTTTGGTGCGGGCAGAGATCGCTTGAAGATCATGCTCTTAGGTTTACTAACGTTTAAGAGCAGTTGGAGGCCACGGAAGGAGAGTTGTATGGCATTGAAGCTCGTCTGGAGGTTTGTTAACACAGTGTCCAAAGAAGGACCAGAAGTATACAGAATGGTGTCGTCTGTGTAGAGGTGGATCAAAGAATCACCAGCAGCAAGAGCGACATCGTTGATATATAGAGAGAAAAGTGTTGGCCCGAGATTTGAACCCTGTGGCACCCCCTAGAGACTGCCAGAGGTCCAGACAACAGGCCCTCCGATTTGACACAATGAACTCTGTCTGAGAAGTAGTTGGTGAACCAGGTGAGGCAGAGACAGAAAGACAGTAACATTTTATTTGATGACAGAATGAATAACCAGCCTGTCAATATACAGTATTGATTCCTATCTAGTGTGAACCAGGACAACTGAATGAATTACCAGTGTGGTCAGTCGAGAAGATAATGTCTCATCTGCATGACATATTGGTGGACTTTGGGCCATCAAGTCATAGGATGGATAAATTAGCATGAAAATAATTATCAAATCATAAAGCATAACAGAAAATGAATAGGGTCATTAGACCTATCCCAGAAGGCCAGACCAAGGCGGCTCAGGGCTCAACCTCCTGGGTTTAGCTCAAAGTGAAAAAGAAAAACAAGAAGTGGGGTGTGTGGCATAGGGTCGCCCACAATCAATAGATTCCTGCTTTAAATCTACCACATGGAGAGGTAGGGTGAGGGGTTAGGTCAGGGATTAGAGGTCAGAGGATCTCACCGTAGCAGGTTATTTCTGGATATAAAAGAGGGAGGCAGGTTGTGGTTGGTCTCAATGTTGCCTGGAGAAAAAACACACTGATTAGATATTGTACCTCTGTCTCTGTGTCTTTCCATCTCTGTCTTTCCATCTCTGTCTTTTTATCTCTGTCTTTCCATCTCTGTCTTTTTATCTCTGTCTTTTTATCTCTGTCTTTCCATCTCTGTCTTTCCATCTCTGTCTTTTCATTTCTGTCTTTTTATCTCTGTCTTTTTATCTCTGTCTTTCCATCTCTGAATTTTTATCTCTGTCTTTCCATCTGTTTTTCCATCTCTGTCTTTCCATCTGTCTTTCCATCTGTCTTTCCATCTGTCTTTCCATCTCTGTCTTTCCATCTCTGTCTTTTTATCTCTGTCTTTCCATCTGTCTTTCCATCTGTCTTTCCATCTCTGTCTTTTCATCTCTGTCTTTCCATCTCTGTCTTTTTATCTCTGTCTTTCCATCTCTGTCATTCCATCTCTGTCTTTCCATCTCTGTCTTTTTATCTCTGTCTTTCCATCTGTTTTTCCATCTCTGTCTTTCCATCTGTCTTTCCATCTGTCTTTCCATCTGTCTTTCCATCTCTGTCTTTCCATCTCTGTCTTTTTATCTCTGTCTTTCCATCTGTCTTTCCATCTGTCTTTCCATCTCTGTCTTTTCATCTATGTCTTTCCATCTCTGTCTTTCCATCTCTGTCTTTTTATCTCTGTCTTTCCATCTCTGTCATTCCATCTCTGTCTTTTTATCTCTGTCTTTCCATCTGTCTTTCCATCTCTGTCTTTTTATCTCTGTCTTTCCATCTCTGTCTTTTTATCTCTGTCTTTCCATCTGTCTTTCCATCTGTCTTTCCATCTCTGTCTTTTCATCTCTGTCTTTCCATCTCTGTCTTTGTATCTCTGTCTTCCATTTCTGTCATTCCATCTCTGTCTTTCCATCTCTGAATTTTTATCTCTGTCTTTCCATCTGTTTTTCCATCTCTGTCTTTCCATCTGTCTTTCCATCTGTCTTTCCATCTCTGTCTTTCCATCTCTGTCTTTTTATCTCTGTCTTTCCATCTGTCTTTCCATCTGTCTTTCCATCTCTGTCTTTTCATCTCTGTCTTTCCATCTCTGTCTTTTTATCTCTGTCTTTCCATCTCTGTCATTCCATCTCTGTCTTTCCATCTCTGTCTTTTTATCTCTGTCTTTCCATCTGTTTTTCCATCTCTGTCTTTCCATCTGTCTTTCCATCTGTCTTTCCATCTCTGTCTTTCCATCTCTGTCTTTTTATCTCTGTCTTTCCATCTGTCTTTCCATCTGTCTTTCCATCTCTGTCTTTTCATCTATGTCTTTCCATCTCTGTCTTTCCATCTCTGTCTTTTTATCTCTGTCTTTCCATCTGTCTTTCCATCTGTCTTTCCATCTCTGTCTTTTCATCTATGTCTTTCCATCTCTGTCTTTCCATCTCTGTCTTTTTATCTCTGTCTGTTTATCTCTGTCTTTCCATCTCTGCCTTTTTATCTCTGTCTTTCCATCTGTCTTTCCATCTGTCTTTCCATCTCTGTCTTTTTATCTCTGTCTTTCCATCTCTGTCTTTTTATCTCTGTCTTTCCATCTCTGTCTTTTTATCTCTGTTTCTACATCTCTGTCTTTCCATCTCTGTCTTTTTATCTCTGTCTTTCCATCTGTCTTTCCTTCTCTGTCTTTCCATCTCTGTCTCTCCATCTCTGTCTTTTTATCTCTGTCTTTCCATCTGTTTTTCCATCTCTGTCTTTCCATCTGTCTTTCCATCTGTCTTTCCATCTGTCTTTCCATCTCTGTCTTTCCATCTCTGTCTTTTTATCTCTGTCTTTCCATCTGTCTTTCCATCTGTCTTTCCATCTCTGTCTTTTCATCTCTGTCTTTCCATCTCTGTCATTTTATCTCTGTCTTTCCATCTCTGTCATTCCATCTCTGTCTTTCCATCTCTGTATTTTTATCTCTGTCTTTCCATCTGTCTTTCCATCTCTGTCTTTCCATCTCTGTCTTTTAATCTCTGTCTTTCCATCTGTCTTTCCATCTGTCTTTCCATCTCTGTCTTTTCATCTATGTCTTTCCATCTCTGTCTTTCCATCTCTGTCTTTTTATCTCTGTCTTTCCATCTCTGTCATTCCATCTCTGTCTTTTTATCTCTGTCTTTCCATCTGTCTTTCCATCTCTGTCTTTCCATCTCTATCTCTCCATCTCTGTCTTTTTATCTCTGACTTTCCATCTCTGTCATTCCATCTCTGTCTTTTTATATCTGTCTTTCCATCTCAGTCATTCCATCTCTGTCTTTTTATCTCTGTCTTTCCATCTGTCTTTCCATCTCTGTCTTTTTATCTCTGTCTTTCCATCTCTGCCTTTGTATCTCTGTCTTTCCATCTGTCTTTCCTTCTGTCTTTCCATCTCTGTCTTTTTATCTCTGTCTTTCCATCTCTGTCTTTTTATCTCTGTCTTTCCATCTCTGTCTTTTTATCTCTGTTTCTACATCTCTGTCTTTCCATCTCTGTCTTTTTATCTCTGTCTTTCCATCTGTCTTTCCTTCTCTGTCTTTCCATCTCTGTCTCTCCATCTCTGTCTTTTTATCTCTGTCTTTCCATCTGTCTTTCCATCTCTGTCTTTCCATCTGTTTTTCCATCTCTGTCTTTCCATCTGTCTTTCCATCTGTCTTTCCATCTCTGTATTTCCATCTCTGTCTTTTTATCTCTGTCTTTCCATCTGTCTTTCCATCTGTCTTTCCATCTCTGTCTTTTCATCTCTGTCTTTCCATCTCTGTCTTTTTATCTCTGTCTTTCCATCTCTGTCATTCCATCTCTGTCTTTCCATCTCTGTATTTTTATCTCTGTCTTTCCATCTGTTTTTCCATCTCTGTCTTTCCATCTGTCTTTCCATCTGTCTTTCCATCTCTGTCTTTCCATCTCTGTCTTTTAATCTCTGTCTTCCATCTGTCTTTCCATCTGTCTTTCCATCTCTGTCTTTTCATCTATGTCTTTCCATCTCTGTCTTTCCATCTCTGTCTTTTTATCTCTGTCTTTCCATCTCTGCCTTTTTATCTCTGTCTTTCCATCTGTCTTTCCATCTGTCTTTCCATCTCTGTCTTTTTATCTCTGTCTTTCCATCTCTGTCTTTTTATCTCTGTCTTTCCATCTCTGTCTTTTTATCTCTGTTTCTACATCTCTGTCTTTCCATCTCTGTCTTTTTATCTCTGTCTTTCCATCTGTCTTTCCTTCTCTGTCTTTCCATCTCTGTCTCTCCATCTCTGTCTTTTTATCTCTGTCTTTCCATCTGTCTTTCCATCTCTGTCTTTCCATCTGTTTTTCCATCTCTGTCTTTCCATCTGTCTTTCCATCTGTCTTTCCATCTGTCTTTCCATCTCTGACTTTCCATCTCTGTCTTTTTATCTCTGTCTTTCCATCTGTCTTTCCATCTGTCTTTCCATCTCTGTCTTTTCATCTCTGTCTTTTTATCTCTGTCTTTCCATCTCTGTCATTCCATCTCTGTCTTTCCATCTCTGTATTTTTATCTCTGTCTTTCCATCTGTTTTTCCATCTCTGTCTTTCCATCTGTCCTTCCATCTGTCTTTCCATCTCTGTCTTTCCATCTCTGTCTTTTAATCTCTGTCTTTCCATCTGTCTTTCCATCTGTCTTTCCATCTCTGTCTTTTCATCTATGTCTTTCCATCTCTGTCTTTCCATCTCTGTCTTTTTATCTCTGTCTTTCCATCTCTGTCATTCCATCTCTGTCTTTTTATCTCTGTCTTTCCATTTGTCTTTCCATCTCTGTCTTTTTATCTCTGTCTTTCCATCTCTGCCTTTTTATCTCTGTCTTTCCATCTCTGTCTTTCCATCTCTGTCTTTTTATCTCTGTCTTTCCATCTCTGTCTTTCCATCTCTGTCTCTCCATCTCTGTCTTTCCATCTCTATCTCTCCATCTCTGTCTTTTTATCTCTGACTTTCCATCTCTGTCTTTCCATCTCTGTCTTTTTATCTCTGTCTTTCCATCTCTGTCATTCCATCTCTGTCTTTTTATCTCTGTCTTTCCATCTGTCTTTCCATCTCTGTCTTTTTATCTCTGTCTTTCCATCTCTGCCTTTTTATCTCTGTCTTTCCATCTGTCTTTCCATCTGTCTTTCCATCTCTGTCTTTTTATCTCTGTCTTTCCATCTCTGTCTTTTTATCTCTGTCTTTCCATCTCTGTCTTTCCATCTCTGTCTTTTTATCTCTGTCATTCCATCTCTGTCTTTTTATCTCTGTCTTTCCATCTGTCTTTCCATCTCTGTCTTTTTATCTCTGTCTTTCCATCTCTGCCTTTTTATCTCTGTCTTTCCATCTGTCTTTCCATCTGTCTTTCCATCTCTGTATTTTTATCTCTGTCTTTCCATCTGTTTTTCCATCTCTGTCTTTCCATCTGTCTTTCCATCTGTCTTTCCATCTCTGTCTTTCCATCTCTGTCTTTTAATCTCTGTCTTTCCATCTGCCTTTCCATCTGTCTTTCCATCTCTGTCTTTTCATCTATGTCTTTCCATCTCTGTCTTTCCATCTCTGTCTTTTTATCTCTGTCTTTCCATCTCTGTCATTCCATCTCTGTCTTTTTATCTCTGTCTTTCCATCTGTCTTTCCATCTCTGTCTTTTTATCTCTGTCTTTCCATCTCTGCCTTTTTATCTCTGTCTTTCCATCTCTGTCTTTCCATCTCTGTCTTTTTATCTCTGTCTTTCCATCTCTGTCTTTCCATCTCTGTCTCTCCATCTCTGTCTTTCCATCTCTATCTCTCCATCTCTGTCTTTTTATCTCTGTCTTTCCATCTCTGTCTTTCCATCTCTGTCTTTTTATCTCTGTCTTTCCATCTGTTTTTCCATCTCTGTCTTTCCATCTGTCTTTCCATCTGTCTTTCCATCTGTCTTTCCATCTCTGTCTTTCCATCTCTGTCTTTCCATCTCTGTCTTTTTATCTCTGTCTTTCCATCTCTGCCTTTTTATCTCTGTCTTTCCATCTGTCTATCCATCTGTCTTTCCATCTCTGTCTTTTTATCTCTGTCTTTCCATCTCTGTCTTTTTATCTCTGTCTTTCCATCTCTGTCTTTTTATCTCTGTTTCTACATCTCTGTCTTTCCATCTCTGTCTTTTTATCTCTGTCTTTCCATCTGTCTTTCCTTCTCTGTCTTTCCATCTCTGTCTCTCCATCTCTGTCTTTCAATCTCTGTCTCTCCATCTCTGTCTTTTTATCTCTGTCTTTCCATCTGTCTTTCCATTTCTGTCTTTCCATCTGTCTTTCCATCTCTGTCTTTCCATCTGTCTTTCCATCTCTGTCTTTCCATCTCTGTCTTTCCATCTCTGTCTTTCCATCTCTGTCTTTTTATCTCTGTCTTTCCATCTGTCTTTCCATCTCTGTCTTTCCATCTGTCTTTCCATCTGTCTTTCCATCTCTGTCTTTCCATCTGTCTTTCCATCTGTCTTTCCATCTCTGTCTTTCCATCTCTGTCTTTTTATCTCTGTCTTTCCAACTGTCTTTCCATCTCTGTCTTTTCATCTCTGTCTTTTTACCTCTGTCTTTCCATCTCTGTCTTTTTATCTCTGTCTTTCCATCTCCGTCTTTTTATCTCTGTCTTTTTATCTGTCTTTCCATCGCTGTCTTTTTATCTCTGTCTTTCCATCTCTGTCTTTCCATCTCTGTCTTTCATTCTCTGTCTTTCCATCTCTGTCTCTTTATCTCTGTATTATTATCTCTCTCTTTCCATCTCTGTCTTTCCATCTCTGTCTTTCCATCTCTGTCTTTGTATCTCTGTCTTTCCATCTCCGTCTTTTTATCTCTGTCTTTTTATCTGTCTTTCCATCGCTGTCTTTTTATCTCTGTCTTTCCATCTCTTTCTTTCCATCTCTGTCTTTCATTCTCTGTCTTTCCATCTCTGTCTCTTTATCTCTGTATTATTATCTCTCTCTTTCCATCTCTGTCTTTCCATCTCTGTCTTTCCATCTCTGTTTTTGTATCTCCGTCTTTCCATCTCTGTCTCTCTGTCTTTCCATCTCTGTCTCTCCATCTCTGTCTTTCCATCTCTGTCTTTCCATCTCTGTCTTTTTATCTCTGTCTTTCCATCTCTGTCTTTTTATCTCTGTCTTTTTATCTCTGTCTTTCCATCTCTGTCTTTTTATCTCTGTCTTTCCAACTCTGTCTTTCCATCTCTGTCTCTCCATCTCTGTCGTTCCATCTATGTCCCTCCATCTCTGTCTTTTTATCTCTGTCTTTCGATCTCTGTCTTTCCTTCTCTGTCTCTCCATCTCTGTCTTTCCATCTCTGTCTCTCCATCTCTGTCTTTCGATCTCTGTCTTTCCATCTCTGTCTTTCCATCTCTGTCTTTTTATATCTGTCTTTTTACCTCTGTCTTTCCATCTCCGTCTTTTTATCTCTGTCTTTTTATCTGTCTTTCCATCTCTGTCTTTTTATCTCTGTCTTTCCATCTCTGCCTTTTTATCTCTGTCTTTCCATCTGTCTTTCCATCTGTCTTTCCATCTCTGTCTTTTTATCTCTGTCTTTCCATCTCTGTCTTTTTATCTCTGTCTTTCCATCTCTGTCTTTTTATCTCTGTTTCTACATCTCTGTCTTTCCATCTCTGTCTTTTTATCTCTGTCTTTCCATCTGTCTTTCCTTCTCTGTCTTTCCATCTCTGTCTCTCCATCTCTGTCTTTTTATCTCTGTCTTTCCATCTGTCTTTCCATCTCTGTCTTTCCATCTGTTTTTCCATCTCTGTCTTTCCATCTGTCTTTCCATCTGTCTTTCCATCTGTCTTTCCATCTCTGTCTTTCCATCTCTGTCTTTTTATCTCTGTCTTTCCATCTGTCTTTCCATCTGTCTTTCCATCTCTGTCTTTTCATCTCTGTCTTTCCATCTCTGTCTTTTTATCTCTGTCTTTCCATCTCTGTCATTCCATCTCTGTCTTTCCATCTCTGTATTTTTATCTCTGTCTTTCCATCTGTTTTTCCATCTCTGTCTTTCCATCTGTCCTTCCATCTGTCTTTCCATCTCTGTCTTTCCATCTCTGTCTTTTAATCTCTGTCTTTCCATCTGTCTTTCCATCTGTCTTTCCATCTCTGTCTTTTCATCTATGTCTTTCCATCTCTGTCTTTCCATCTCTGTCTTTTTATCTCTGTCTTTCCATCTCTGTCATTCCATCTCTGTCTTTTTATCTCTGTCTTTCCATTTGTCTTTCCATCTCTGTCTTTTTATCTCTGTCTTTCCATCTCTGCCTTTTTATCTCTGTCTTTCCATCTCTGTCTTTCCATCTCTGTCTTTTTATCTCTGTCTTTCCATCTCTGTCTTTCCATCTCTGTCTCTCCATCTCTGTCTTTCCATCTCTATCTCTCCATCTCTGTCTTTTTATCTCTGACTTTCCATCTCTGTCTTTCCATCTCTGTCTTTTTATCTCTGTCTTTCCATCTCTGTCATTCCATCTCTGTCTTTTTATCTCTGTCTTTCCATCTGTCTTTCCATCTCTGTCTTTTTATCTCTGTCTTTCCATCTCTGCCTTTTTATCTCTGTCTTTCCATCTGTCTTTCCATCTGTCTTTCCATCTCTGTCTTTTTATCTCTGTCTTTCCATCTCTGTCTTTTTATCTCTGTCTTTCCATCTCTGTCTTTCCATCTCTGTCTTTTTATCTCTGTCATTCCATCTCTGTCTTTTTATCTCTGTCTTTCCATCTGTCTTTCCATCTCTGTCTTTTTATCTCTGTCTTTCCATCTCTGCCTTTTTATCTCTGTCTTTCCATCTGTCTTTCCATCTGTCTTTCCATCTCTGTATTTTTATCTCTGTCTTTCCATCTGTTTTTCCATCTCTGTCTTTCCATCTGTCTTTCCATCTGTCTTTCCATCTCTGTCTTTCCATCTCTGTCTTTTAATCTCTGTCTTTCCATCTGCCTTTCCATCTGTCTTTCCATCTCTGTCTTTTCATCTATGTCTTTCCATCTCTGTCTTTCCATCTCTGTCTTTTTATCTCTGTCTTTCCATCTCTGTCATTCCATCTCTGTCTTTTTATCTCTGTCTTTCCATCTGTCTTTCCATCTCTGTCTTTTTATCTCTGTCTTTCCATCTCTGCCTTTTTATCTCTGTCTTTCCATCTCTGTCTTTTTATCTCTGTCTTTCCATCTCTGTCTTTCCATCTCTGTCTCTCCATCTCTGTCTTTCCATCTCTATCTCTCCATCTCTGTCTTTTTATCTCTGTCTTTCCATCTCTGTCTTTCCATCTCTGTCTTTTTATCTCTGTCTTTCCATCTGTTTTTCCATCTCTGTCTTTCCATCTGTCTTTCCATCTGTCTTTCCATCTGTCTTTCCATCTCTGTCTTTCCATCTCTGTCTTTTTATCTCTGTCTTTCCATATGTCTTTCCATCTGTCTTTCCATCTCTGTCTTTTCATCTCTGTCTTTCCATCTCTGTCTTTTTATCTCTGTCTTTCCATCTCTGTCATTCCATCTCTGTCTTTCCATCTCTGTCTTTTTATCTCTGTCTTTCCATCTGTTTTTCCATCTCTGTCTTTCCATCTGTCTTTCCATCTGTCTTTCCATCTCTGTCTTTCCATCTCTGTCTTTTTATCTCTGTCTTTCCATCTGTCTTTCCATCTGTCTTTCCATCTCTGTCTTTTCATCTATGTCTTTCCATCTCTGTCTTTCCATCTCTGTCTTTTTATCTCTGTCTTTCCATCTGTCTTTCCATCTGTCTTTCCATCTCTGTCTTTCCATCTCTGTCTTTTTATCTCTGTCTTTCCATCTCTGCCTTTTTATCTCTGTCTTTCCATCTGTCTATCCATCTGTCTTTCCATCTCTGTCTTTTTATCTCTGTCTTTCCATCTCTGTCTTTTTATCTCTGTCTTTCCATCTCTGTCTTTTTATCTCTGTTTCTACATCTCTGTCTTTCCATCTCTGTCTTTTTATCTCTGTCTTTCCATCTGTCTTTCCTTCTCTGTCTTTCCATCTCTGTCTCTCCATCTCTGTCTTTCAATCTCTGTCTCTCCATCTCTGTCTTTTTATCTCTGTCTTTCCATCTGTCTTTCCATTTCTGTCTTTCCATCTGTCTTTCCATCTCTGTCTTTCCATCTGTCTTTCCATCTCTGTCTTTCCATCTCTGTCTTTCCATCTCTGTCTTTCCATCTCTGTCTTTTTATCTCTGTCTTTCCATCTGTCTTTCCATCTCTGTCTTTCCATCTGTCTTTCCATCTGTCTTTCCATCTCTGTCTTTCCATCTGTCTTTCCATCTGTCTTTCCATCTCTGTCTTTCCATCTCTGTCTTTTTATCTCTGTCTTTCCAACTGTCTTTCCATCTCTGTCTTTTCATCTCTGTCTTTTTACCTCTGTCTTTCCATCTCTGTCTTTTTATCTCTGTCTTTCCATCTCCGTCTTTTTATCTCTGTCTTTTTATCTGTCTTTCCATCGCTGTCTTTTTATCTCTGTCTTTCCATCTCTGTCTTTCCATCTCTGTCTTTCATTCTCTGTCTTTCCATCTCTGTCTCTTTATCTCTGTATTATTATCTCTCTCTTTCCATCTCTGTCTTTCCATCTCTGTCTTTCCATCTCTGTCTTTCCATCTCTGTCTTTTTATCTCTGTCTTTCCATCTCTGTCTTTTTATCTCTGTCTTTTTATCTCTGTCTTTCCATCTCTGTCTTTTTATCTCTGTCTTTCCAACTCTGTCTTTCCATCTCTGTCTCTCCATCTCTGTCGTTCCATCTATGTCCCTCCATCTCTGTCTTTTTATCTCTGTCTTTTTATCTCTGTCTTTCCATCTCTGTCTTTTTATCTCTGTCTTTCCATCTCTGTCTTTCCATCTCTGTCTTTTTATCTCTGTCATTCCATCTCTGTCTTTTTATCTCTGTCTTTCCATCTGTCTTTCCATCTCTGTCTTTTTATCTCTGTCTTTCCATCTCTGCCTTTTTATCTCTGTCTTTCCATCTGTCTTTCCATCTGTCTTTCCATCTCTGTATTTTTATCTCTGTCTTTCCATCTGTTTTTCCATCTCTGTCTTTCCATCTGTCTTTCCATCTGTCTTTCCATCTCTGTCTTTCCATCTCTGTCTTTTAATCTCTGTCTTTCCATCTGCCTTTCCATCTGTCTTTCCATCTCTGTCTTTTCATCTATGTCTTTCCATCTCTGTCTTTCCATCTCTGTCTTTTTATCTCTGTCTTTCCATCTCTGTCATTCCATCTCTGTCTTTTTATCTCTGTCTTTCCATCTGTCTTTCCATCTCTGTCTTTTTATCTCTGTCTTTCCATCTCTGCCTTTTTATCTCTGTCTTTCCATCTCTGTCTTTTTATCTCTGTCTTTCCATCTCTGTCTTTCCATCTCTGTCTCTCCATCTCTGTCTTTCCATCTCTATCTCTCCATCTCTGTCTTTTTATCTCTGTCTTTCCATCTCTGTCTTTCCATCTCTGTCTTTTTATCTCTGTCTTTCCATCTGTTTTTCCATCTCTGTCTTTCCATCTGTCTTTCCATCTGTCTTTCCATCTGTCTTTCCATCTCTGTCTTTCCATCTCTGTCTTTTTATCTCTGTCTTTCCATATGTCTTTCCATCTGTCTTTCCATCTCTGTCTTTTCATCTCTGTCTTTCCATCTCTGTCTTTTTATCTCTGTCTTTCCATCTCTGTCATTCCATCTCTGTCTTTCCATCTCTGTCTTTTTATCTCTGTCTTTCCATCTGTTTTTCCATCTCTGTCTTTCCATCTGTCTTTCCATCTGTCTTTCCATCTCTGTCTTTCCATCTCTGTCTTTTTATCTCTGTCTTTCCATCTGTCTTTCCATCTGTCTTTCCATCTCTGTCTTTTCATCTATGTCTTTCCATCTCTGTCTTTCCATCTCTGTCTTTTTATCTCTGTCTTTCCATCTGTCTTTCCATCTGTCTTTCCATCTCTGTCTTTCCATCTCTGTCTTTTTATCTCTGTCTTTCCATCTCTGCCTTTTTATCTCTGTCTTTCCATCTGTCTATCCATCTGTCTTTCCATCTCTGTCTTTTTATCTCTGTCTTTCCATCTCTGTCTTTTTATCTCTGTCTTTCCATCTCTGTCTTTTTATCTCTGTTTCTACATCTCTGTCTTTCCATCTCTGTCTTTTTATCTCTGTCTTTCCATCTGTCTTTCCTTCTCTGTCTTTCCATCTCTGTCTCTCCATCTCTGTCTTTCAATCTCTGTCTCTCCATCTCTGTCTTTTTATCTCTGTCTTTCCATCTGTCTTTCCATTTCTGTCTTTCCATCTGTCTTTCCATCTCTGTCTTTCCATCTGTCTTTCCATCTCTGTCTTTCCATCTCTGTCTTTCCATCTCTGTCTTTCCATCTCTGTCTTTTTATCTCTGTCTTTCCATCTGTCTTTCCATCTCTGTCTTTCCATCTGTCTTTCCATCTGTCTTTCCATCTCTGTCTTTCCATCTGTCTTTCCATCTGTCTTTCCATCTCTGTCTTTCCATCTCTGTCTTTTTATCTCTGTCTTTCCAACTGTCTTTCCATCTCTGTCTTTTCATCTCTGTCTTTTTACCTCTGTCTTTCCATCTCTGTCTTTTTATCTCTGTCTTTCCATCTCCGTCTTTTTATCTCTGTCTTTTTATCTGTCTTTCCATCGCTGTCTTTTTATCTCTGTCTTTCCATCTCTGTCTTTCCATCTCTGTCTTTCATTCTCTGTCTTTCCATCTCTGTCTCTTTATCTCTGTATTATTATCTCTCTCTTTCCATCTCTGTCTTTCCATCTCTGTCTTTCCATCTCTGTCTTTCCATCTCTGTCTTTTTATCTCTGTCTTTCCATCTCTGTCTTTTTATCTCTGTCTTTTTATCTCTGTCTTTCCATCTCTGTCTTTTTATCTCTGTCTTTCCAACTCTGTCTTTCCATCTCTGTCTCTCCATCTCTGTCGTTCCATCTATGTCCCTCCATCTCTGTCTTTTTATCTCTGTCTTTCGATCTCTGTCTTTCCTTCTCTGTCTCTCCATCTCTGTCTTTCCATCTCTGTCTCTCCATCTCTGTCTTTCGATCTCTGTCTTTCCATCTCTGTCTTTCCATCTCTGTCTTTTTATATCTGTCTTTTTACCTCTGTTTTTCCATCTCTGTCTTTTTATCTCTGTCTTTCCATCTCCGTCTTTTTATCTCTGTCTTTTTATCTGTCTTTCCATCTCTGTCTTTTTATCTCTGTCTTTCCATCTCTGCCTTTTTATCTCTGTCTTTCCATCTGTCTTTCCATCTGTCTTTTAATCTCTGTCTTTTTATCTCTGTCTTTCCATCTCTGTCTTTTTATCTCTGTCTTTCCATCTCTGTCTTTTTATCTCTGTTTCTACATCTCTGTCTTTCCATCTCTGTCTTTTTATCTCTGTCTTTCCATCTGTCTTTCCTTCTCTGTCTTTCCATCTCTGTCTCTCCATCTCTGTCTTTTTATCTCTGTCTTTCCATCTCTGTCTTTCCATCTGTTTTTCCATCTCTGTCTTTCCATCTGTCTTTCCATCTGTCTTTCCATCTGTCTTTCCATCTCTGTCTTTCCATCTCTGTCTTTTTATCTCTGTCTTTCCATCTGTCTTTCCATCTGTCTTTCCATCTCTGTCTTTTCATCTCTGTCTTTCCATCTCTGTCTTTTTATCTCTGTCTTTCCATCTCTGTCATTCCATCTCTGTCTTTCCATCTCTGTATTTTTATCTCTGTCTTTCCATCTGTTTTTCCATCTCTGTCTTTCCATCTGTCCTTCCATCTGTCTTTCCATCTCTGTCTTTCCATCTCTGTCTTTTAATCTCTGTCTTTCCATCTGTCTTTCCATCTGTCTTTCCATCTCTGTCTTTTCATCTATGTCTTTCCATCTCTGTCTTTCCATCTCTGTCTTTTTATCTCTGTCTTTCCATCTCTGTCATTCCATCTCTGTCTTTTTATCTCTGTCTTTCCATTTGTCTTTCCATCTCTGTCTTTTTATCTCTGTCTTTCCATCTCTGCCTTTTTATCTCTGTCTTTCCATCTCTGTCTTTCCATCTCTGTCTTTTTATCTCTGTCTTTCCATCTCTGTCTTTCCATCTCTGTCTCTCCATCTCTGTCTTTCCATCTCTATCTCTCCATCTCTGTCTTTTTATCTCTGACTTTCCATCTCTGTCTTTCCATCTCTGTCTTTTTATCTCTGTCTTTCCATCTCTGTCATTCCATCTCTGTCTTTTTATCTCTGTCTTTCCATCTGTCTTTCCATCTCTGTCTTTTTATCTCTGTCTTTCCATCTCTGCCTTTTTATCTCTGTCTTTCCATCTGTCTTTCCATCTGTCTTTCCATCTCTGTCTTTTTATCTCTGTCTTTCCATCTCTGTCTTTTTATCTCTGTCTTTCCATCTCTGTCTTTCCATCTCTGTCTTTTTATCTCTGTCATTCCATCTCTGTCTTTTTATCTCTGTCTTTCCATCTGTCTTTCCATCTCTGTCTTTTTATCTCTGTCTTTCCATCTCTGTCTTTTTATCTCTGTCTTTCCATCTGTCTTTCCATCTCTGTCTTTTTATCTCTGTCTTTCCATCTCTGCCTTTTTATCTCTGTCTTTCCATCTCTGTCTTTCCATCTCTGTCTTTTTATCTCTGTCTTTCCATCTCTGTCTTTCCATCTCTGTCTCTCCATCTCTGTCTTTCCATCTCTATCTCTCCATCTCTGTCTTTTTATCTCTGTCTTTCCATCTCTGTCTTTCCATCTCTGTCTTTTTATCTCTGTCTTTCCATCTGTCTTTCCATCTGTCTTTCCATCTGTCTTTCCATCTCTGTCTTTCCATCTCTGTCTTTCCATCTCTGTCTTTCCATATGTCTTTCCATCTGTCTTTCCATCTCTGTCTTTTCATCTCTGTCTTTCCATCTCTGTCTTTTTATCTCTGTCTTTCCATCTCTGTCATTCCATCTCTGTCTTTCCATCTCTGTCTTTTTATCTCTGTCTTTCCATCTGTTTTTCCATCTCTGTCTTTCCATCTGTCTTTCCATCTGTCTTTCCATCTCTGTCTTTCCATCTCTGTCTTTTTATCTCTGTCTTTCCATCTGTCTTTCCATCTGTCTTTCCATCTCTGTCTTTTCATCTATGTCTTTCCATCTCTGTCTTTCCATCTCTGTCTTTTTATCTCTGTCTTTCCATCTGTCTTTCCATCTGTCTTTCCATCTCTGTCTTTCCATCTCTGTCTTTTTATCTCTGTCTTTCCATCTCTGCCTTTTTATCTCTGTCTTTCCATCTGTCTATCCATCTGTCTTTCCATCTCTGTCTTTTTATCTCTGTCTTTCCATCTCTGTCTTTTTATCTCTGTCTTTCCATCTCTGTCTTTTTATCTCTGTTTCTACATCTCTGTCTTTCAATCTCTGTCTCTCCATCTCTGTCTTTTTATCTCTGTCTTTCCATCTGTCTTTCCATTTCTGTCTTTCCATCTGTCTTTCCATCTCTGTCTTTCCATCTGTCTTTCCATCTCTGTCTTTCCATCTCTGTCTTTCCATCTCTGTCTTTCCATCTCTGTCTTTTTATCTCTGTCTTTCCATCTGTCTTTCCATCTCTGTCTTTCCATCTGTCTTTCCATCTGTCTTTCCATCTCTGTCTTTCCATCTGTCTTTCCATCTGTCTTTCCATCTCTGTCTTTCCATCTCTGTCTTTTTATCTCTGTCTTTCCAACTGTCTTTCCATCTCTGTCTTTTCATCTCTGTCTTTTTACCTCTGTCTTTCCATCTCTGTCTTTTTATCTCTGTCTTTCCATCTCCGTCTTTTTATCTCTGTCTTTTTATCTGTCTTTCCATCTCTGTCTTTTTATCTCTGTCTTTCCATCTCTGCCTTTTTATCTCTGTCTTTCCATCTGTCTTTCCATCTGTCTTTCCATCTCTGTCTTTTTATCTCTGTCTTTCCATCTCTGTCTTTTTATCTCTGTCTTTCCATCTCTGTCTTTTTATCTCTGTTTCTACATCTCTGTCTTTCCATCTCTGTCTTTTTATCTCTGTCTTTCCATCTGTCTTTCCTTCTCTGTCTTTCCATCTCTGTCTCTCCATCTCTGTCTTTTTATCTCTGTCTTTCCATCTGTCTTTCCATCTCTGTCTTTCCATCTGTTTTTCCATCTCTGTCTTTCCATCTGTCTTTCCATCTGTCTTTCCATCTGTCTTTCCATCTCTGTCTTTCCATCTCTGTCTTTTTATCTCTGTCTTTCCATCTGTCTTTCCATCTGTCTTTCCATCTCTGTCTTTTCATCTCTGTCTTTCCATCTCTGTCTTTTTATCTCTGTCTTTCCATCTCTGTCATTCCATCTCTGTCTTTCCATCTCTGTATTTTTATCTCTGTCTTTCCATCTGTTTTTCCATCTCTGTCTTTCCATCTGTCCTTCCATCTGTCTTTCCATCTCTGTCTTTCCATCTCTGTCTTTTAATCTCTGTCTTTCCATCTGTCTTTCCATCTGTCTTTCCATCTCTGTCTTTTCATCTCTGTCTTTCCATCTCTGTCTTTCCATCTCTGTCTTTTTATCTCTGTCTTTCCATCTCTGTCATTCCATCTCTGTCTTTTTATCTCTGTCTTTCCATTTGTCTTTCCATCTCTGTCTTTTTATCTCTGTCTTTCCATCTCTGCCTTTTTATCTCTGTCTTTCCATCTCTGTCTTTCCATCTCTGTCTTTTTATCTCTGTCTTTCCATCTCTGTCTTTCCATCTCTGTCTCTCCATCTCTGTCTTTCCATCTCTATCTCTCCATCTCTGTCTTTTTATCTCTGACTTTCCATCTCTGTCTTTCCATCTCTGTCTTTTTATCTCTGTCTTTCCATCTCTGTCATTCCATCTCTGTCTTTTTATCTCTGTCTTTCCATCTGTCTTTCCATCTCTGTCTTTTTATCTCTGTCTTTCCATCTCTGCCTTTTTATCTCTGTCTTTCCATCTGTCTTTCCATCTGTCTTTCCATCTCTGTCTTTTTATCTCTGTCTTTCCATCTCTGTCTTTTTATCTCTGTCTTTCCATCTCTGTCTTTCCATCTCTGTCTTTTTATCTCTGTCATTCCATCTCTGTCTTTTTATCTCTGTCTTTCCATCTGTCTTTCCATCTCTATCTTTTTATCTCTGTCTTTCCATCTCTGCCTTTTTATCTCTGTCTTTCCATCTGTCTTTCCATCTGTCTTTCCATCTCTGTATTTTTATCTCTGTCTTTCCATCTGTTTTTCCATCTCTGTCTTTCCATCTGTCTTTCCATCTGTCTTTCCATCTCTGTCTTTCCATCTCTGTCTTTTAATCTCTGTCTTTCCATCTGCCTTTCCATCTGTCTTTCCATCTCTGTCTTTTCATCTATGTCTTTCCATCTCTGTCTTTCCATCTCTGTCTTTTTATCTCTGTCTTTCCATCTCTGTCATTCCATCTCTGTCTTTTTATCTCTGTCTTTCCATCTGTCTTTCCATCTCTGTCTTTTTATCTCTGTCTTTCCATCTCTGCCTTTTTATCTCTGTCTTTCCATCTCTGTCTTTCCATCTCTGTCTTTTTATCTCTGTCTTTCCCATCTCTGTCTTTCCATCTCTGTCTCTCCATCTCTGTCTTTCCATCTCTATCTCTCCATCTCTGTCTTTTTATCTCTGTCTTTCCATCTCTGTCTTTCCATCTCTGTCTTTTTATCTCTGTCTTTCCATCTGTTTTTCCATCTCTGTCTTTCCATCTGTCTTTCCATCTGTCTTTCCATCTGTCTTTCCATCTCTGTCTTTCCATCTCTGTCTTTTTATCTCTGTCTTTCCATATGTCTTTCCATCTGTCTTTCCATCTCTGTCTTTTCATCTCTGTCTTTCCATCTCTGTCTTTTTATCTCTGTCTTTCCATCTCTGTCATTCCATCTCTGTCTTTCCATCTCTGTCTTTTTATCTCTGTCTTTCCATCTGTTTTTCCATCTCTGTCTTTCCATCTGTCTTTCCATCTGTCTTTCCATCTCTGTCTTTCCATCTCTGTCTTTTTATCTCTGTCTTTCCATCTGTCTTTCCATCTGTCTTTCCATCTCTGTCTTTTCATCTATGTCTTTCCATCTCTGTCTTTCCATCTCTGTCTTTTTATCTCTGTCTTTCCATCTGTCTTTCCATCTGTCTTTCCATCTCTGTCTTTCCATCTCTGTCTTTTTATCTCTGTCTTTCCATCTCTGCCTTTTTATCTCTGTCTTTCCATCTGTCTATCCATCTGTCTTTCCATCTCTGTCTTTTTATCTCTGTCTTTCCATCTCTGTCTTTTTATCTCTGTTTCTACATCTCTGTCTTTCCATCTCTGTCTTTTTATCTCTGTCTTTCCATCTGTCTTTCCTTCTCTGTCTTTCCATCTCTGTCTCTCCATCTCTGTCTTTCAATCTCTGTCTCTCCATCTCTGTCTTTTTATCTCTGTCTTTCCATCTGTCTTTCCATTTCTGTCTTTCCATCTGTCTTTCCATCTCTGTCTTTCCATCTGTCTCTCCATCTCTGTCTTTCCATCTCTGTCTTTCCATCTCTGTCTTTCCATCTCTGTCTTTTTATCTCTGTCTTTCCATCTGTCTTTCCATCTCTGTCTTTCCATCTGTCTTTCCATCTGTCTTTCCATCTCTGTCTTTCCATCTGTCTTTCCATCTGTCTTTCCATCTCTGTCTTTCCATCTCTGTCTTTTTATCTCTGTCTTTCCAACTGTCTTTCCATCTCTGTCTTTTCATCTCTGTCTTTTTACCTCTGTCTTTCCATCTCTGTCTTTTTATCTCTGTCTTTCCATCTCCGTCTTTTTATCTCTGTCTTTTTATCTGTCTTTCCATCGCTGTCTTTTTATCTCTGTCTTTCCATCTCTGTCTTTCCATCTCTGTCTTTCATTCTCTGTCTTTCCATCTCTGTCTCTTTATCTCTGTATTATTATCTCTCTCTTTCCATCTCTGTCTTTCCATCTCTGTCTTTCCATCTCTGTCTTTGTATCTCTGTCTTTCCATCTCCGTCTTTTTATCTCTGTCTTTTTATCTGTCTTTCCATCGCTGTCTTTTTATCTCTGTCTTTCCATCTCTTTCTTTCCATCTCTGTCTTTCATTCTCTGTCTTTCCATCTCTGTCTCTTTATCTCTGTATTATTATCTCTCTCTTTCCATCTCTGTCTTTCCATCTCTGTCTTTCCATCTCTGTTTTTGTATCTCCGTCTTTCCATCTCTGTCTCTCTGTCTTTCCATCTCTGTCTTTCCATCTGTCTTTTTATCTCCATCTTTCCATCTCTGTCTCTCCATCTCTGTCTTTCCATCTCTGTCTTTCCATCTCTGTCTTTTTATCTCTGTCTTTCCATCTCTGTCTTTTTATCTCTGTCTTTTTATCTCTGTCTTTCCATCTCTGTCTTTTTATCTCTGTCTTTCCAACTCTGTCTTTCCATCTCTGTCTCTCCATCTCTGTCGTTCCATCTATGTCCCTCCATCTCTGTCTTTTTATCTCTGTCTTTCGATCTCTGTCTTTCCTTCTCTGTCTCTCCATCTCTGTCTTTCCATCTCTGTCTTTCCATCTCTGTCTTTCGATCTCTGTCTTTCCATCTCTGTCTTTCCATCTCTGTCTTTTTATATCTGTCTTTTTACCTCTGTCTTTCCATCTCTGTCTTTTTATCTCTGTCTTTCCATCTCCGTCTTTTTATCTCTGTCTTTTTATCTGTCTTTCCATCGCTGTCTTTTTATCTCTGTCTTTCCATCTCTGTCTTTCCATCTCTGTCTTTTTATCTCTGTCTTTCCATCTCTGTCTTTCCATCTCTGTCTTTCCATCTCTGTCTTTCCATCTCTGTCTTTTTTTCTCTGTCCTTCCATCTCTGTCTTTTAATCTCTGTCTTTTTATCTCTGTTTTTTTATCTCTGTCTTTCTATCTGTCTTTCGATCTCTGTCATTTTATCTCGGTCTCTCCATCTCTGTCTATCCATCTCTATCTTTCCATTTCTGTCTTTTATCTTTGTCTCTCCATCTCTGTCTTTTTATCTCTGTCTTTTTATCTCTGTCTTTTTATATTTGTCTTTGTATCTCTGTCTTTCCATCTCTGTCTTTCATTCTCTGTCTTTCCATCTCTCTCTTTCCGTCTCTGTCTTTTTATCTCTGTCTTTCCATCTCTGTCTTTTTATCTCTGTCTTTTTATCTCTGTCTTTCCATCTCTGTCTTTTTATCTCTGTCTTTTTATCTCTGTCTTTCCATCTCTGTCTTTTTATCTCTGTCTTTCCATCTCTGTCTTTTTATCTCTGTCTTACCATCTCTGTCTCTCTGTCTTTCCATCTCTGTCTTTCCATCTCTGTCTTTTTATCTCCATCTTTCCATCTCTGTCTCTCCATCTCTGTCTTTCCATCTCTATCTCTCCATCTCTGTCTTTCCATCTCTGTCTCTCCATCTCTGTCTTTCCATCTCTATCTCTCCATCTCTGTCTTTTTATCTCTGTCTTTCCATCTCTGTCTTTCCATCTCTGTCTTTTTATCTCTGTCTTTCCATCTCTGTCTTTTATCTCTTTCTTTCCATCTCTGTCTTTTTATCTCTGTCTTTCCATCTCTGTCTTTCCATCTCTGTCTTTTTATCTCTGTCTTTCCATCTCTATCTTTCCATCTCTGTCTCTCCATCTCTGTCTTTCCATCTCTATCTCTCCATCTCTGTCTTTTTATCTCTGTCTTTCCATCTCTGTCTTTCCATCTCTGTCTTTTTATCTCTGTCTTTCCATCTGTCTTTCCATCTCTGTCTTTACATCTGTCTTTCCATCTTTCTTTCCATCTCTGTCTTTCCATCTGTCTTTCCATCTCTGTCTTTCCATCTCTGTCTTTTTATCTCTGTCTTTCCATCTGTCTTTCCATCTGTCTTTCCTTCTCTGTCTTTTATCTCTTTCTTTCCATCTCTGTCTTTTTATCTCTGTCTTTCCATCTCTGTCTTTCCATCTCTGTCTTTTTATCTCTGTCTTTCCATCTCTGTCTTTCCATCTCTGTCTTTCCATCTCTGTCTTTCCATCTCTGTCTTTTTTTCTCTGTCCTTCCATCTCTGTCTTTTAATCTCTGTCTTTTCATCTCTGTTTTTTTATCTCTGTCTTTCTATCTGTCTTTCCATCTCTGTCATTTTATCTCGGTCGCTCCATCTCTGTCTATCCATCTCTATCTTTCCATTTCTGTCTTTTATCTTTGTCTCTCCATCTCTGTCTTTTTATCGCTGTCTTTCCATCTCTGTCTTTTTATCTCTGTCTTTTTATCTCTGTCTTTCCATCTCTGTCTTTTTATCTCTGTCTTTCCATCTCTGTCTTTTTATCTCTGTCTTACCATCTCTGTCTCTCTGTCTTTCCATCTCTGTCTTTCCATCTCTGTCTTTTTATCTCCATCTTTCCATCTCTGTCTCTCCATCTCTGTCTCTCCATCTCTGTCTTTCCATCTCTGTCTTTTTATCTCTGTCTTTTTATCTCTGTCTTTCCATCTCTGTCTTTTATCTCTTTTTTTCCATCTCTGTCTTTCCATCTCTGTCTCTCCATCTCTCTTTCCATCTCTATCTCTCCATCTCTGTCTTTTTATCTCTGTCTTTCCATCTCTGTCTTTCCATCTCTGTCTTTTTATCTCTGTCTTTCCATCTGTCTTTCCATCTCTGTCTTTACATCTGTCTTTCCATCTTTCTTTCCATCTCTGTCTTTCCATCTGTCTTTCCATCTGTCTTTCCATCTCTGTCTTTCCATCTCTGTCTTTTTATCTCTGTCTTTCCATCTGTCTTTCCATCTGTCTTTCCATCTGTCTTTCCTTCTCTGTCTTTTCATCTCTGTCTTTCCATCTCTGTCTTTCCATCTCTGTCTTTCCATCTCTGTCTTTCCATCTCTGTCTTTTTATCTCTGTCTTTCCATCTCTGTCTTTTTATCTCTGTCTTTTTATCTCTGTCTTTCCATCTCTGTCTTTTTATCTCCGTCTTTCCATCTCTGTCTTTCCATCTCTGTCTTTCCATCTCTGTCTTTCCATCTCTGTCTTTTTTTCTCTGTCCTTCCATCTCTGTCTTTCCATCTCTGTCTTTCCATCTCTGTCTTTTCATCTCTGTCTTTCCATCTGTCTTTCCATCTGTCTTTCCTTCTCTGTCTTTTCATCTCTGTCTTTCCATCTCTGTCTTTCCATCTCTGTCTTTCCATCTCTGTCTTTCCATCTCTGTCTTTTTATCTCTGTCTTTCCATCTCTGTCTTTTTATCTCTGTCTCTGTCTCTCTGTCTATCCATCTCTGTCTTTCCATCTCTGTCTTTCCATCTCTGTCTTTCCATCTCTGTCTTTTTTTCTCTGTCCTTCCATCTCTGTCTTTTAATCTCTGTCTTTTTATCTCTGTCTTTTTATCTCTGTTTTTTTATCTCTGTTTTTTATCTCTTTCTTTCCATCTGTCTTTCCATCTCTGTCATTTTATCTCGGTCTCTCCATCTCTGTCTATCCATCTCTATCTTTCCATCTCTGTCTTTTATCTTTCTCTCCATCTGTCTTTTTATATCTGTCTTTTTATCTCTGTCTTTTTATATTTGTCTTTTTATCTCTGTCTTTCCATCTCTGTCTTTCATTCTCTGTCTTTCCATCTCTCTCTTTCCGTCTCTGTCTTTTTATCTCTGTCTTTCCATCTCTGTCTTTTTATCTCTGTCTTTCCATCTCTGTCTTTCCATCTCTTTCTTTTTATCTCTGTCTTTCCATCTGTCTTTTCATCTCTGTCTTTCCATCTGTCTTTCCATCTTTCTTTCCATCTCTGTCTTTCCATCTGTCTTTCCATCTGTCTTTCCATCTCTGTCTTTCCATCTCTGTCTTTTTATCTCTGTCTTTCCATCTGTCTTTCCATCTGTCTTTCCATCTCTGTCTTTTCATCTCTGTCTTTCCATCTCTGTCTTTCCATCTCTGTCTTTCCATCTCTGTCTTTCCATCTCTGTCTTTTTATCTCTGTCTTTCCATCTCTGTCATTCCATCTCTGTCTTTTTATCTTTGTCTTTCCATCTGTCTTTCCATCTCTGTCTTTTTATCTCTGTCTTTCCATCTCTGCCTTTTTATCTCTGTCTTTCCATCTGTCTTTCCATCTCTGTTGTTTTATCTCTGTCTTTCCATCTCTGTCTTTTTATCTCTGTCTTTCGATCTCTGTCTTTCCATCTCCGTCTCTCCATCTCTGTCTTTCCATCTCTGTCTTTTTATCTCTGTCTTTCGATCTCTGTCTTTCCATCTCCGTCTCTCCATCTCTGTCTTTCCATCTCTGTCTTTCCATCTCTGTCTTTTTATCTCTGTCTTTCCATCTCTGTTGTTCCATCTCTGTCCTTTTTTCTCTGTCTTTCCATCTCTGTCTCTATGTCTATCCATCTCTGTCTTTCCATCTCTGTCTCTCCATCTCTGTCTTTCCATCTCTATCTCTCCATCTCTGTCTTTTTATCTCTGTCTTTCCATCTCTGTCTCTCTGTCTCTCCATCTCTGTCTTTTTATCTCTGTCTCTCCATCTCTGTCTTTTTATCTCTGTCTTTCCATCTCTGTCTTTCCATCTCTGCCTCTCCATCTCTGTCTTTCCATCTCTGTATTTTTATCTCTGTCTTTCGATCTCTGTCTTTTTTTCTCTGTCCTTCCATCTCTGTCTTTTAATCTCTGTCTTTTTATCTCTGTCTTTTTATCTCTGTTTTTTATCTCTGTCTTTCCATCTGTCTTTCCATCTCTGTCATTTTATCTCGGTCTCTCCATCTCTGTCTATCCATCTCTATCTTTCCGTCTCTGTCTTTTTATCTCTGTCTTTTTATATTTGTCTTTTTATCTCTGTCTTTCCATCTCTGTCTTTCATTCTCTGTCTTTCCATCTCTGTCTTTTTATCTCTGTCTTTTTATCTCTGTCTTTCCATCTCTGTCTTTTTATCTCTGTCTTTCCATCTCTGTCTCTCTGTCTTTCCATCTCTGTCTTTCCATCTCTGTCTTTTTATCTCCGTCTTTCCATCTCTGTCTTTCCATCTCTGTCTTTCCATCTCTGTCTTTCCATCTCTGTCTTTTTTTCTCTGTCCTTCCATCTCTGTCTTTCCATCTCTGTCTTTCCATCTCTGTCTTTTTATCTCTGTCTTTCCATCTGTCTTTCCATCTGTCTTTCCTTCTCTGTCTTTTCATCTCTGTCTTTCCATCTCTGTCTTTCCATCTCTGTCTTTCCATCTCTGTCTTTCCATCTCTGTCTTTTTATCTCTGTCTTTCCATCTCTGTCTTTTTATCTCTGTCTCTGTCTCTCTGTCTATCCATCTCTGTCTTTCTATCTCTGTCTTTCCATCTCTGTCTTTCCATCTCTGTCTTTCCATCTCTGTCTTTCCATCTCTGTCTTTTTTTCTCTGTCCTTCCATCTCTGTCTTTCCATCTCTGTCTTTCCATCTCTGTCTTTTTATCTCTGTCTTTCCATCTGTCTTTCCATCTGTCTTTCCTTCTCTGTCTTTTCATCTCTGTCTTTCCATCTCTGTCTTTCCATCTCTGTCTTTCCATCTCTGTCTTTCCATCTCTGTCTTTTTATCTCTGTCTTTCCATCTCTGTCTTTTTATCTCTGTCTCTGTCTCTCTGTCTATCCATCTCTGTCTTTCTATCTCTGTCTTTCCATCTCTGTCTTTCCATCTCTGTCTTTCCATCTCTGTCTTTCCATCTCTGTCTTTTTTTCTCTGTCCTTCCATCTCTGTCTTTTAATCTCTGTCTTTTTATCTCTGTCTTTTTATCTCTGTTTTTTTATCTCTGTTTTTTATCTCTTTCTTTCCATCTGTCTTTCCATCTCTGTCATTTTATCTCGGTCTCTCCATCTCTGTCTTTCATTCTCTGTCTTTCCATCTCTGTCTTTTTATCTCTGTATTTTTATATTTGTCTTTTTATCTCTGTCTTTCCATCTCTGTCTTTCATTCTCTATCTTTTTATCTCTGTCTTTTTATATTTGTCTTTTTATCTCTGTCTTTCCATCTCTGTCTTTCATTCTCTATCTTTCCATCTCTGTCTTTTATCTTTCTCTCCATCTGTCTTTTTATATCTGTCTTTTTATCTCTGTCTTTTTATATTTGTCTTTTTATCTCTGTCTTTCCATCTCTGTCTTTCATTCTCTGTCTTTCCATCTCTCTCTTTCCGTCTCTGTCTTTTTATCTCTGTCTTTCCAAATCTGTCTTTTTATCTCTGTCTTTCCATCTCTGTCTTTCCATCTCTTTCTTTTTATCTCTGTCTTTCCATCTGTCTTTTCATCTCTGTCTTTCCATCTGTCTTTCCATCTTTCTTTCCATCTCTGTCTTTCCATCTGTCTTTCCACCTGTCTTTCCATCTCTGTCTTTCCATCTCTGTCTTTTTATCTCTGTCTTTCCATCTGTCTTTCCATCTGTCTTTCCATCTCTGTCTTTTCATCTCTGTCTTTCCATCTCTGTCTTTCCATCTCTGTCTTTCCATCTCTGTCTTTCCATCTCTGTCTTTTTATCTCTGTCTTTCCATCTCTGTCATTCCATCTCTGTCTTTTTATCTCTGTCTTTCCATCTGTCTTTCCATCTGTCTTTCCATCTCTGTCTTTTTATCTCTGTCTTTCCATCTCTGCCTTTTTATCTCTGTCTTTCCATCTGTCTTTCCATCTCTGTTGTTTTATCTCTGTCTTTCCATCTCTGTCTTTTTATCTCTGTCTTTCGATCTCTGTCTTTCCATCTCCGTCTCTCCATCTCTGTCTTTCCATCTCTGTCTTTTTATCTCTGTCTTTAGATCTCTGTCTTTCCATCTCCGTCTCTCCATCTCTGTGTTTCCATCTCTGTCTTTCCATCTCTGTCTTTTTATCTCTGTCTTTCCATCTCTGTTGTTCCATCTCTGTCCTTTTTTCTCTGTCTTTCCATCTCTGTCTCTATGTCTATCCATCTCTGTCTTTCCATCTCTGTCTCTCCATCTCTGTCTTTCCATCTCTATCTCTCCATCTCTGTATTTTTATCTCTGTCTTTCCATCTCTGTCTCTCTGTCTCTCCATCTCTGTCTTTTTATCTCTGTCTCTCCATCTCTGTCTTTTTATCTCTGTCTTTCCATCTCTGTCTTTCCATCTCTGCCTCTCCATCTCTGTCTTTCCATCTCTGTATTTTTATCTCTGTCTTTCGATCTCTGTCTTTTTTTCTCTGTCCTTCCATCTCTGTCTTTTAATCTCTGTCTTTTTATCTCTGTCTTTTTATCTCTGTTTTTTATCTCTGTCTTTCCATCTGTCTTTCCATCTCTGTCATTTTATCTCGGTCTCTCCATCTCTGTCTATCCATCTCTATCTTTCCATCTCTGTCTTTTTATCTCTGTCTTTTTATATTTGTCTTTTTATCTCTGTCTTTCCATCTCTGTCTTTCATTCTCTGTCTTTCCATCTCTGTCTTTTTATCTCTGTCTTTTTATCTCTGTCTTTCCATCTCTGTCTTTTTATCTCTGTCTTTCCATCTCTGTCTCTCTGTCTTTCCATCTCTGTCTTTCCATCTCTGTCTTTTTATCTCCATCTTTCCATCTCTGTCTCTCCATCTCTGTCTTTCCATCTCTGCCTTTTTATCTCTGTCTTTCCATCTCTGTCTTTTATCTCTGTCTTTCCATCTCTGTCTTTTTATCTCTGTCTTTCCATCTCTGTCTTTCCATCTCTGTCTTTTTATCTCTATCTCTCCATCTCTGTCTTTTTATCTCTGTCTTTCCATCTCTGTCTTTCCATCTCTATCTTTTTATCTCTGTCTTTCCATGTCTTTCCATCTCTGTCTTTCCATCTGTCTTTCCATCTCTGTCTTTCCATCTCTGTCTTTTTATCACTGTCTTTCCATCTCTGTCATTCCATCTCTGTCTTTTTATCTCTGTCTTTCCATCTGTCTTTCCATCTGTCTTTCCATCTCTGTCTTTTTATCTCTGTCTTACCATCTCTGCCTTTTTCTCTGTGTCTTTCCATCTCTGTCTCTCCATCTCTGTCTCTCCATCTCTGTCTTTCCATCTCTGTCGTTTTATCTCTGTCTTTCCATCTCTGTCTCTCTGTCTTTCCATCTCTGTCTTTCCATCTCTGTCTTTTTATCTCCATCTTTCCATCTCTGTCTCTCCATCTCTGTCTCTCCATCTCTGTCTTTCCATCTCTGTCTTTTTATCTCTGCCTTTTTATCTCTGTCTTTCCATCTCTGTCTTTTATCTCTGTCTTTCCATCTCTGTCTTTTTATCTCTGTCTTTCCATCTTTGTCTTTCCATCTCTGTCTTTTTATCTCTGTCTTTACATCTCTGTCTTTCCATCTCTGTCTCCATCTCTGTCTTTCCATCTCTATCTCTCCATCTCTGTCTTTTTATCTCTGTCTTTCCATCTCTGTCTTTCCATCTCTGTCTTTTTATCTCTGTCTTTCCATCTGTCTTTCCATCTCTGTCTTTCCATCTGTCTTTCCATCTCTGTCTTTCCATTTGTCTTTCCATCTGTCTTTCCATCTCTGTCTTTCCATCTCTGTCTTTTTATCTCTGTCTTTCCATCTCTATCTTTCCATCTCTGTCTTTTATCTTTCTCTCCATCTGTCTTTTTATATCTGTCTTTTTATCTCTGTCTTTTTATATTTGTCTTTTTATCTCTGTCTTTCCATCTCTGTCTTTCATTCTCTGTCTTTCCATCTCTCTCTTTCCGTCTCTGTCTTTTTATCTCTGTCTTTCCATCTCTGTCTTTTTATCTCTGTCTTTCCATCTCTGTCTTTCCATCTCTTTCTTTTTATCTCTGTCTTTCCATCTGTCTTTTCATCTCTGTCTTTCCATCTGTCTTTCCATCTTTCTTTCCATCTCTGTCTTTCCATCTGTCTTTCCATCTGTCTTTCCATCTCTGTCTTTCCATCTCTGTCTTTTTATCTCTGTCTTTCCATCTGTCTTTCCATCTGTCTTTCCATCTCTGTCTTTTCATCTCTGTCTTTCCATCTCTGTCTTTCCCTCTCTGTCTTTCCATCTCTGTCTTTCCATCTCTGTCTTTTTATCTCTGTCTTTCCATCTCTGTCATTCCATCTCTGTCTTTTTATCTCTGTCTTTCCATCTGTCTTTCCATCTGTCTTTCCATCTCTGTCTTTTTATCTCTGTCTTTCCATCTCTGCCTTTTTATCTCTGTCTTTCCATCTGTCTTTCCATCTCTGTTGTTTTATCTCTGTCTTTCCATCTCTGTCTTTTTATCTCTGTCTTTCGATCTCTGTCTTTCCATCTCCGTCTCTCCATCTCTGTCTTTCCATCTCTGTCTTTTTATCTCTGTCTTTCGATCTCTGTCTTTCCATCTCCGTCTCTCCATCTCTGTCTTTCCATCTCTGTCTTTCCATCTCTGTCTTTTTATCTCTGTCTTTCCATCTCTGTTGTTCCATCTCTGTCCTTTTTTCTCTGTCTTTCCATCTCTGTCTCTATGTCTATCCATCTCTGTCTTTCCATCTCTGTCTCTCCATCTCTGTCTTTCCATCTCTATCTCTCCATCTCTGTCTTTTTATCTCTGTCTTTCCATCTCTGTCTCTCTGTCTCTCCATCTCTGTCTTTTTATCTCTGTCTCTCCATCTCTGTCTTTTTATCTCTGTCTTTCCATCTCTGTCTTTCCATCTCTGCCTCTCCATCTCTGTCTTTCCATCTCTGTATTTTTATCTCTGTCTTTCGATCTCTGTCTTTTTTTCTCTGTCCTTCCATCTCTGTCTTTTAATCCCTGTCTTTTTATCTCTGTCTTTTTATCTCTGTTTTTTATCTCTGTCTTTCCATCTGTTTTTCCATCTCTGTCATTTTATCTCGGTCTCTCCATCTCTGTCTATCCATCTCTATCTTTCCATCTCTGTCTTTTTATCTCTGTCTTTTTATATTTGTCTTTTTATCTCTGTCTTTCCATCTCTGTCTTTCATTCTCTGTCTTTCCATCTCTGTCTTTTTATCTCTGTCTTTTTATATTTGTCTTTTTATCTCTGTCTTTCCATCTCTGTCTTTCATTCTCTATCTTTTTATCTCTGTCTTTTTATATTTGTCTTTTTATCTCTGTCTTTCCATCTCTGTCTTTCATTCTCTATCTTTCATCTCTGTCTTTTATCTTTCTCTCCATCTGTCTTTTTATATCTGTCTTTTTATCTCTGTCTTTTTATATTTGTCTTTTTATCTCTGTCTTTCCATCTCTGTCTTTCATTCTCTGTCTTTCCATCTCTCTCTTTCCGTCTCTGTCTTTTTATCTCTGTCTTTCCATCTCTGTCTTTTTATCTCTGTCTTTCCATCTCTGTCTTTCCATCTCTTTCTTTTTATCTCTGTCTTTCCATCTGTCTTTTCATCTCTGTCTTTCCATCTGTCTTTCCATCTTTCTTTCCATCTCTGTCTTTCCATCTGTCTTTCCATCTGTCTTTCCATCTCTGTCTTTCCATCTCTGTCTTTTTATCTCTGTCTTTCCATCTGTCTTTCCATCTGTCTTTCCATCTCTGTCTTTTCATCTCTGTCTTTCCATCTCTGTCTTTCCATCTCTGTCTTTCCATCTCTGTCTTTCCATCTCTGTCTTTTTATCTCTGTCTTTCCATCTCTGTCATTCCATCTCTGTCTTTTTATCTCTGTCTTTCCATCTGTCTTTCCATCTGTCTTTCCATCTCTGTCTTTTTATCTCTGTCTTTCCATCTCTGCCTTTTTATCTCTGTCTTTCCATCTGTCTTTCCATCTCTGTTGTTTTATCTCTGTCTTTCCATCTCTGTCTTTTTATCTCTGTCTTTCGATCTCTGTCTTTCCATCTCCGTCTCTCCATCTCTGTCTTTCCATCTCTGTCTTTTTATCTCTGTCTTTCGATCTCTGTCTTTCCATCTCCGTCTCTCCATCTCTGTGTTTCCATCTCTGTCTTTCCATCTCTGTCTTTTTATCTCTGTCTTTCCATCTCTGTTGTTCCATCTCTGTCCTTTTTTCTCTGTCTTTCCATCTCTGTCTCTATGTCTATCCATCTCTGTCTTTCCATCTCTGTCTCTCCATCTCTGTCTTTCCATCTCTATCTCTCCATCTCTGTCTTTTTATCTCTGTCTTTCCATCTCTGTCTCTCTGTCTCTCCATCTCTGTCTTTTTATCTCTGTCTCTCCATCTCTGTCTTTTTATCTCTGTCTTTCCATCTCTGTCTTTCCATCTCTGTTGTTCCATCTCTGTCCTTTTTTCTCTGTCTTTCCATCTCTGTCTCTATGTCTATCCATCTCTGTCTTTCCATCTCTGTCTCTCCATCTCTGTCTTTCCATCTCTATCTCTCCATCTCTGTCTTTTTATCTCTGTCTTTCCATCTCTGTCTCTCTGTCTCTCCATCTCTGTCTTTTTATCTCTGTCTCTCCATCTCTGTCTTTTTATCTCTGTCTTTCCATCTCTGTCTTTCCATCTCTGCCTCTCCATCTCTGTCTTTCCATCTCTGTATTTTTATCTCTGTCTTTCGATCTCTGTCTTTTTTTCTCTGTCCTTCCATCTCTGTCTTTTAATCTCTGTCTTTTTATCTCTGTCTTTTTATCTCTGTTTTTTATCTCTGTCTTTCCATCTGTCTTTCCATCTCTGTCATTTTATCTCGGTCTCTCCATCTCTGTCTATCCATCTCTATCTTTCCATCTCTGTCTTTTTATCTCTGTCTTTTTATATTTGTCTTTTTATCTCTGTCTTTCCATGTCTGTCTTTCATTCTCTGTCTTTCCATCTCTGTCTTTTTATCTCTGTCTTTTTATCTCTGTCTTTCCATCTCTGTCTTTTTATCTCTGTCTTTCCATCTCTGTCTCTCTGTCTTTCCATCTCTGTCTTTCCATCTCTGTCTTTTTATCTCCATCTTTCCATCTCTGTCTCTCCATCTCTGTCTCTCCATCTCTGTCTTTCCATCTCTGCCTTTTTATCTCTGTCTTTCCATCTCTGTCTTTTATCTCTGTCTTTCCATCTCTGTCTTTTTATCTCTGTCTTTCCATCTCTGTCTTTCCATCTCTGTCTTTTTATCTCTATCTCTCCATCTCTGTCTTTTTATCTCTGTCTTTCCATCTCTGTCTTTCCATCTCTATCTTTTTATCTCTGTCTTTCCATGTCTTTCCATCTCTGTCTTTCCATCTGTCTTTCCATCTCTGTCTTTCCATCTCTGTCTTTTTATCTCTGTCTTTCCATCTGTCTTTCCATCTGTCTTTCCATCTCTGTCTTTTCATCTCTGTCTTTCCATCTCTGTCTTTCCATCTCTGTCTTTCCATCTCTGTCTTTTTTTCTCTGTCCTTCCATCTCTGTCTTTCCATCTCTGTCTTTCCATCTCTGTCTTTTTATCTCTGTCTTTCCATCTGTCTTTCCATCTGTCTTTCCTTCTCTGTCTTTTCATCTCTGTCTTTCCATCTCTGTCTTTCCATCTCTGTCTTTCCATCTCTGTCTTTCCATCTCTGTCTTTTTATCTCTGTCTTTCCATCTCTGTCTTTTTATCTCTGTCTCTGTCTCTCTGTCTATCCATCTCTGTCTTTCTATCTCTGTCTTTCCATCTCTGTCTTTCCATCTCTGTCTTTCCATCTCTGTCTTTCCATCTCTGTCTTTTTTTCTCTGTCCTTCCATCTCTGTCTTTCCATCTCTGTCTTTCCATCTCTGTCTTTTTATCTCTGTCTTTCCATCTGTCTTTCCATCTGTCTTTCCTTCTCTGTCTTTTCATCTCTGTCTTTCCATCTCTGTCTTTCCATCTCTGTCTTTCCATCTCTGTCTTTCCATCTCTGTCTTTTTATCTCTGTCTTTCCATCTCTGTCTTTTTATCTCTGTCTCTGTCTCTCTGTCTATCCATCTCTGTCTTTCTATCTCTGTCTTTCCATCTCTGTCTTTCCATCTCTGTCTTTCCATCTCTGTCTTTCCATCTCTGTCTTTTTTTCTCTGTCCTTCCATCTCTGTCTTTTAATCTCTGTCTTTTTATCTCTGTCTTTTTATCTCTGTTTTTTTATCTCTGTTTTTTATCTCTTTCTTTCCATCTGTCTTTCCATCTCTGTCATTTTATCTCGGTCTCTCCATCTCTGTCTTTCATTCTCTGTCTTTCCATCTCTGTCTTTTTATCTCTGTATTTTTATATTTGTCTTTTTATCTCTGTCTTTCCATCTCTGTCTTTCATTCTCTATCTTTTTATCTCTGTCTTTTTATATTTGTCTTTTTATCTCTGTCTTTCCATCTCTGTCTTTCATTCTCTATCTTTCCATCTCTGTCTTTTATCTTTCTCTCCATCTGTCTTTTTATATCTGTCTTTTTATCTCTGTCTTTTTATATTTGTCTTTTTATCTCTGTCTTTCCATCTCTGTCTTTCATTCTCTGTCTTTCCATCTCTCTCTTTCCGTCTCTGTCTTTTTATCTCTGTCTTTCCAAATCTGTCTTTTTATCTCTGTCTTTCCATCTCTGTCTTTCCATCTCTTTCTTTTTATCTCTGTCTTTCCATCTGTCTTTTCATCTCTGTCTTTCCATCTGTCTTTCCATCTTTCTTTCCATCTCTGTCTTTCCATCTGTCTTTCCACCTGTCTTTCCATCTCTGTCTTTCCATCTCTGTGTTTTTATCTCTGTCTTTCCATCTGTCTTTCCATCTGTCTTTCCATCTCTGTCTTTTCATCTCTGTCTTTCCATCTCTGTCTTTCCATCTCTGTCTTTCCATCTCTGTCTTTCCATCTCTGTCTTTTTATCTCTGTCTTTCCATCTCTGTCATTCCATCTCTGTCTTTTTATCTCTGTCTTTCCATCTGTCTTTCCATCTGTCTTTCCATCTCTGTCTTTTTATCTCTGTCTTTCCATCTCTGCCTTTTTATCTCTGTCTTTCCATCTGTCTTTCCATCTCTGTTGTTTTATCTCTGTCTTTCCATCTCTGTCTTTTTATCTCTGTCTTTCGATCTCTGTCTTTCCATCTCCGTCTCTCCATCTCTGTCTTTCCATCTCTGTCTTTTTATCTCTGTCTTTAGATCTCTGTCTTTCCATCTCCGTCTCTCCATCTCTGTGTTTCCATCTCTGTCTTTCCATCTCTGTCTTTTTATCTCTGTCTTTCCATCTCTGTTGTTCCATCTCTGTCCTTTTTTCTCTGTCTTTCCATCTCTGTCTCTATGTCTATCCATCTCTGTCTTTCCATCTCTGTCTCTCCATCTCTGTCTTTCCATCTCTATCTCTCCATCTCTGTATTTTTATCTCTGTCTTTCCATCTCTGTCTCTCTGTCTCTCCATCTCTGTCTTTTTATCTCTGTCTCTCCATCTCTGTCTTTTTATCTCTGTCTTTCCATCTCTGTCTTTCCATCTCTGCCTCTCCATCTCTGTCTTTCCATCTCTGTATTTTTATCTCTGTCTTTCGATCTCTGTCTTTTTTTCTCTGTCCTTCCATCTCTGTCTTTTAATCTCTGTCTTTTTATCTCTGTCTTTTTATCTCTGTTTTTTATCTCTGTCTTTCCATCTGTCTTTCCATCTCTGTCATTTTATCTCGGTCTCTCCATCTCTGTCTATCCATCTCTGTCTTTTTATCTCTGTCTTTTTATATTTGTCTTTTTATCTCTGTCTTTCCATCTCTGTCTTTCATTCTCTGTCTTTCCATCTCTGTCTTTTTATCTCTGTCTTTTTATCTCTGTCTTTCCATCTCTGTCTTTTTATCTCTGTCTTTCCATCTCTGTCTCTCTGTCTTTCCATCTCTGTCTTTCCATCTCTGTCTTTTTATCTCCATCTTTCCATCTCTGTCTCTCCATCTCTGTCTTTCCATCTCTGCCTTTTTATCTCTGTCTTTCCATCTCTGTCTTTTATCTCTGTCTTTCCATCTCTGTCTTTTTATCTCTGTCTTTCCATCTCTGTCTTTCCATCTCTGTCTTTTTATCTCTATCTCTCCATCTCTGTCTTTTTATCTCTGTCTTTCCATCTCTGTCTTTCCATCTCTATCTTTTTATCTCTGTCTTTCCATGTCTTTCCATCTCTGTCTTTCCATCTGTCTTTCCATCTCTGTCTTTCCATCTCTGTCTTTTTATCACTGTCTTTCCATCTCTGTCATTCCATCTCTGTCTTTTTATCTCTGTCTTTCCATCTGTCTTTCCATCTGTCTTTCCATCTCTGTCTTTTTATCTCTGTCTTACCATCTCTGCCTTTTTCTCTGTGTCTTTCCATCTCTGTCTCTCCATCTCTGTCTCTCCATCTCTGTCTTTCCATCTCTGTCGTTTTATCTCTGTCTTTCCATCTCTGTCTCTCTGTCTTTCCATCTCTGTCTTTCCATCTCTGTCTTTTTATCTCCATCTTTCCATCTCTGTCTCTCCATCTCTGTCTCTCCATCTCTGTCTTTCCATCTCTGTCTTTTTATCTCTGCCTTTTTATCTCTGTCTTTCCATCTCTGTCTTTTATCTCTGTCTTTCCATCTCTGTCTTTTTATCTCTGTCTTTCCATCTTTGTCTTTCCATCTCTGTCTTTTTATCTCTGTCTTTACATCTCTGTCTTTCCATCTCTGTCTCCATCTCTGTCTTTCCATCTCTATCTCTCCATCTCTGTCTTTTTATCTCTGTCTTTCCATCTCTGTCTTTCCATCTCTGTCTTTTTATCTCTGTCTTTCCATCTGTCTTTCCATCTCTGTCTTTCCATCTGTCTTTCCATCTCTGTCTTTCCATTTGTCTTTCCATCTGTCTTTCCATCTCTGTCTTTCCATCTCTGTCTTTTTATCTCTGTCTTTCCATCTCTATCTTTCCATCTCTGTCTTTTATCTTTCTCTCCATCTGTCTTTTTATATCTGTCTTTTTATCTCTGTCTTTTTATATTTGTCTTTTTATCTCTGTCTTTCCATCTCTGTCTTTCATTCTCTGTCTTTCCATCTCTCTCTTTCCGTCTCTGTCTTTTTATCTCTGTCTTTCCATCTCTGTCTTTTTATCTCTGTCTTTCCATCTCTGTCTTTCCATCTCTTTCTTTTTATCTCTGTCTTTCCATCTGTCTTTTCATCTCTGTCTTTCCATCTGTCTTTCCATCTTTCTTTCCATTTCTGTCTTTCCATCTGTCTTTCCATCTGTCTTTCCATCTCTGTCTTTCCATCTCTGTCTTTTTATCTCTGTCTTTCCATCTGTCTTTCCATCTGTCTTTCCATCTCTGTCTTTTCATCTCTGTCTTTCCATCTCTGTCTTTCCCTCTCTGTCTTTCCATCTCTGTCTTTCCATCTCTGTCTTTTTATCTCTGTCTTTCCATCTCTGTCATTCCATCTCTGTCTTTTTATCTCTGTCTTTCCATCTGTCTTTCCATCTGTCTTTCCATCTCTGTCTTTTTATCTCTGTCTTTCCATCTCTGCCTTTTTATCTCTGTCTTTCCATCTGTCTTTCCATCTCTGTTGTTTTATCTCTGTCTTTCCATCTCTGTCTTTTTATCTCTGTCTTTCGATCTCTGTCTTTCCATCTCCGTCTCTCCATCTCTGTCTTTCCATCTCTGTCTTTTTATCTCTGTCTTTCGATCTCTGTCTTTCCATCTCCGTCTCTCCATCTCTGTCTTTCCATCTCTGTCTTTCCATCTCTGTCTTTTTATCTCTGTCTTTCCATCTCTGTTGTTCCATCTCTGTCCTTTTTTCTCTGTCTTTCCATCTCTGTCTCTATGTCTATCCATCTCTGTCTTTCCATCTCTGTCTCTCCATCTCTGTCTTTCCATCTCTATCTCTCCATCTCTGTCTTTTTATCTCTGTCTTTCCATCTCTGTCTCTCTGTCTCTCCATCTCTGTCTTTTTATCTCTGTCTCTCCATCTCTGTCTTTTTATCTCTGTCTTTCCATCTCTGTCTTTCCATCTCTGCCTCTCCATCTCTGTCTTTCCATCTCTGTATTTTTATCTCTGTCTTTCGATCTCTGTCTTTTTTTCTCTGTCCTTCCATCTCTGTCTTTTAATCCCTGTCTTTTTATCTCTGTCTTTTTATCTCTGTTTTTTATCTCTGTCTTTCCATCTGTTTTTCCATCTCTGTCATTTTATCTCGGTCTCTCCATCTCTGTCTATCCATCTCTATCTTTCCATCTCTGTCTTTTTATCTCTGTCTTTTTATATTTGTCTTTTTATCTCTGTCTTTCCATCTCTGTCTTTCATTCTCTGTCTTTCCATCTCTGTCTTTTTATCTCTGTCTTTTTATATTTGTCTTTTTATCTCTGTCTTTCCATCTCTGTCTTTCATTCTCTATCTTTTTATCTCTGTCTTTTTATATTTGTCTTTTTATCTCTGTCTTTCCATCTCTGTCTTTCATTCTCTATCTTTCCATCTCTGTCTTTTATCTTTCTCTCCATCTGTCTTTTTATATCTGTCTTTTTATCTCTGTCTTTTTATATTTGTCTTTTTATCTCTGTCTTTCCATCTCTGTCTTTCATTCTCTGTCTTTCCATCTCTCTCTTTCCGTCTCTGTCTTTTTATCTCTGTCTTTCCATCTCTGTCTTTTTATCTCTGTCTTTCCATCTCTGTCTTTCCATCTCTTTCTTTTTATCTCTGTCTTTCCATCTGTCTTTTCATCTCTGTCTTTCCATCTGTCTTTCCATCTTTCTTTCCATCTCTGTCTTTCCATCTGTCTTTCCATCTGTCTTTCCATCTCTGTCTTTCCATCTCTGTCTTTTTATCTCTGTCTTTCCATCTGTCTTTCCATCTGTCTTTCCATCTCTGTCTTTTCATCTCTGTCTTTCCATCTCTGTCTTTCCATCTCTGTCTTTCCATCTCTGTCTTTCCATCTCTGTCTTTTTATCTCTGTCTTTCCATCTCTGTCATTCCATCTCTGTCTTTTTATCTCTGTCTTTCCATCTGTCTTTCCATCTGTCTTTCCATCTCTGTCTTTTTATCTCTGTCTTTCCATCTCTGCCTTTTTATCTCTGTCTTTCCATCTGTCTTTCCATCTCTGTTGTTTTATCTCTGTCTTTCCATCTCTGTCTTTTTATCTCTGTCTTTCGATCTCTGTCTTTCCATCTCCGTCTCTCCATCTCTGTCTTTCCATCTCTGTCTTTTTATCTCTGTCTTTCGATCTCTGTCTTTCCATCTCCGTCTCTCCATCTCTGTGTTTCCATCTCTGTCTTTCCATCTCTGTCTTTTTATCTCTGTCTTTCCATCTCTGTTGTTCCATCTCTGTCCTTTTTTCTCTGTCTTTCCATCTCTGTCTCTATGTCTATCCATCTCTGTCTTTCCATCTCTGTCTCTCCATCTCTGTCTTTCCATCTCTATCTCTCCATCTCTGTCTTTTTATCTCTGTCTTTCCATCTCTGTCTCTCTGTCTCTCCATCTCTGTCTTTTTATCTCTGTCTCTCCATCTCTGTCTTTTTATCTCTGTCTTTCCATCTCTGTCTTTCCATCTCTGCCTCTCCATCTCTGTCTTTCCATCTCTGTATTTTTATCTCTGTCTTTCGATCTCTGTCTTTTTTTCTCTGTCCTTCCATCTCTGTCTTTTAATCTCTGTCTTTTTATCTCTGTCTTTTTATCTCTGTTTTTTATCTCTGTCTTTCCATCTGTCTTTCCATCTCTGTCATTTTATCTCGGTCTCTCCATCTCTGTCTATCCATCTCTATCTTTCCATCTCTGTCTTTTTATCTCTGTCTTTTTATATTTGTCTTTTTATCTCTGTCTTTCCATCTCTGTCTTTCATTCTCTGTCTTTCCATCTCTGTCTTTTTATCTCTGTCTTTTTATCTCTGTCTTTCCATCTCTGTCTTTTTATCTCTGTCTTTCCATCTCTGTCTCTCTGTCTTTCCATCTCTGTCTTTCCATCTCTGTCTTTTTATCTCCATCTTTCCATCTCTGTCTCTCCATCTCTGTCTCTCCATCTCTGTCTTTCCATCTCTGCCTTTTTATCTCTGTCTTTCCATCTCTGTCTTTTATCTCTGTCTTTCCATCTCTGTCTTTTTATCTCTGTCTTTCCATCTCTGTCTTTCCATCTCTGTCTTTTTATCTCTATCTCTCCATCTCTGTCTTTTTATCTCTGTCTTTCCATCTCTGTCTTTCCATCTCTATCTTTTTATCTCTGTCTTTCCATGTCTTTCCATCTCTGTCTTTCCATCTGTCTTTCCATCTCTGTCTTTCCATCTCTGTCTTTTTATCTCTGTCTTTCCATCTGTCTTTCCATCTGTCTTTCCATCTCTGTCTTTTCATCTCTGTCTTTCCATCTCTGTCTTTCCATCTCTGTCTTTCCATCTCTGTCTTTTTATCACTGTCTTTCCATCTCTGTCATTCCATCTCTGTCTTTTTATCTCTGTCTTTCCATCTGTCTTTCCATCTGTCTTTCCATCTCTGTCTTTTTATCTCTGTCTTACCATCTCTGCCTTTTTCTCTGTGTCTTTCCATCTCTGTCTCTCCATCTCTGTCTCTCCATCTCTGTCTTTCCATCTCTGTCGTTTTATCTCTGTCTTTCCATCTCTGTCTCTCTGTCTTTCCATCTCTGTCTTTCCATCTCTGTCTTTTTATCTCCATCTTTCCATCTCTGTCTCTCCATCTCTGTCTCTCCATCTCTGTCTTTCCATCTCTGTCTTTTTATCTCTGCCTTTTTATCTCTGTCTTTCCATCTCTGTCTTTTATCTCTGTCTTTCCATCTCTGTCTTTTTATCTCTGTCTTTCCATCTTTGTCTTTCCATCTCTGTCTCCATCTCTGTCTTTCCATCTCTATCTCTCCATCTCTGTCTTTTTATCTCTGTCTTTCCATCTCTGTCTTTCCATCTCTGCCTTTTTATCTCTGTCTTTCCATCTCTGTCTTTTATCTCTGTCTTTCCATCTCTGTCTTTTTATCTCTGTCTTTCCATCTTTGTCTTTCCATCTCTGTCTTTTTATCTCTGTCTTTACATCTCTGTCTTTCCATCTCTGTCTCCATCTCTGTCTTTCCATCTCTATCTCTCCATCTCTGTCTTTTTATCTCTGTCTTTCCATCTCTGTCTTTCCATCTCTGTCTTTTTATCTCTGTCTTTCCATCTGTCTTTCCATCTCTGTCTTTCCATCTGTCTTTCCATCTCTGTCTTTCCATTTGTCTTTCCATCTGTCTTTCCATCTCTGTCTTTCCATCTCTGTCTTTTTATCTCTGTCTTTCCATCTGTCTTTCCATCTGTCTTTCCATCTCTGTCTTTTCATCTCTGTCTTTCCATCTCTGTCTTTACATCTCTGTCTTTCCATCTCTGTCTTTTTATCTCTGTCTTTCCATCTCTGTCATTCCATCTCTGTCTTTTTATCTCTGTCTTTCCATCTGTCTTTCCATCTGTCTTTCCATCTCTGTCTTTTTTTCTCTGTCTTTCCATCTCTGCCTTTTTCTCTCTGTCTTTCCATCTGTCTTTCCATCTCTGTCGTTTTATCTCTGTCTTTCCATCTCTGTCTTTTTATCTCTGTCTTTCGATCTCTGTCTTTCCATCTCTGTCTCTCCATCTCTGTCTTTCCATCTCTGTCTTTCCATCTCTGTCTTTTTATCTCTGTCTTTCCATCTCTGTTGTTCCATCTCTGTCTTTTTATCTCTGTCTTTCCATCTCTGTCTCTCTGTCTATACATCTCTGTCTTTCCATCTCTGTCTCTCCATCTCTGTCTTTCCATCTCTATCTCTCCATCTCTGTCTTTTTATCTCTGTCTTTCCATCTCTGTCTCTCCATCTCTGTCTTTTTATCTCTGTCTCTCCATCTCTTTCTTTTTATCTCTGTCTTTCCATCTCTGTCTTTCCATCTCTGCCTCTCCATCTCTGTCTTTCCATCTCTGTATTTTTATCTCTGTCTTTCCATCTCTGTCTCTCCATCTCTCTCTTTTTATCTCTGTCTTTTCATCTCTGTCTTTCGATCTCTGCCTCTCCATCTGTCTTTCCATCTCTGTCTCTCCATCTATGTCTTTCCATCTCTGTCTTTCCATCTCTGTCTTTCCATCTATGTCTTTCCATCTCTGTCTTTCCATCTCTGTCTCTCCATCTATGTCTTTCCATCTCTGTCTTTCCATCTCTGTCTCTCCATCTATGTCTTTCCAGCTCTGTCTTTCCATCTCTGTCTTTCCATCTCGGTCTTTCCATCTCTGTCTTTCCATCTCTGTCTCTCCATCTATGTCTTTTCATCTCTGTCTTTCCATCTCTGTCTTTTTATCTCTGTCTTTCCATCTCTGTCTTTTTATCTCTGTCTTTTTATCTCTGTCTTTTTATCTCTGTCTTTCCATCTCTGTCTTTTTATCTCTGTCTTTCCATCTCTGTCTTTTTATCTCTGTCTTTCCATCTCTGTCTTTTTATCTCTGTCTTTCCATCTCTGTCTCTCCATCTATGTCTTTCCATCTCTGTCTTTCCCTCTGTCTTTCCATCTCTGTCTTTCCATCTCTGTCTTTCCATCTCTGTCTTTTTATCTCTGTCTTTCCATCTCTGTCTCTCTGTCTTTCCATCTCTGTCTTTCCATCTCTGTCTCTCTGTCTTTCCATCTCTGTCTTTTCATCTTTGTCTTTTTATCTCTGTCTGTCTTTCTCTTTCTGTCTCTGTCTTTCTGTCTCTGTCTTTCTGTCTCTGTCTCTGTCTTTCTGTCTCTGTCTTTCTATCTCTGTCTTTCCATCTCTGTCTTTTTATCTCTGTCTTTCCATCTCTGTCTTTCCATCTCTGTCTTTTTATCTCTATCTCTCCATCTCTGTCTTTTTATCTCTGTCTTTCCATCTCTGTCTTTCCATCTCTATCTTTTTATCTCTGTCTTTCCATGTCTTTCCATCTCTGTCTTTCCATCTGTCTTTCCATCTCTGTCTTTCCATCTCTGTCTTTTTATCTCTGTCTTTCCATCTGTCTTTCCATCTGTCTTTCCATCTCTGTCTTTTCATCTCTGTCTTTCCATCTCTGTCTTTCCATCTCTGTCTTTCCATCTCTGTCTTTTTATCACTGTCTTTCCATCTCTGTCATTCCATCTCTGTCTTTTTATCTCTGTCTTTCCATCTGTCTTTCCATCTGTCTTTCCATCTCTGTCTTTTTATCTCTGTCTTACCATCTCTGCCTTTTTCTCTGTGTCTTTCCATCTCTGTCTCTCCATCTCTGTCTCTCCATCTCTGTCTTTCCATCTCTGTCGTTTTATCTCTGTCTTTCCATCTCTGTCTCTCTGTCTTTCCATCTCTGTCTTTCCATCTCTGTCTTTTTATCTCCATCTTTCCATCTCTGTCTCTCCATCTCTGTCTCTCCATCTCTGTCTTTCCATCTCTGTCTTTTTATCTCTGCCTTTTTATCTCTGTCTTTCCATCTCTGTCTTTTATCTCTGTCTTTCCATCTCTGTCTTTTTATCTCTGTCTTTCCATCTTTGTCTTTCCATCTCTGTCTTTTTATCTCTGTCTTTACATCTCTGTCTTTCCATCTCTGTCTCCATCTCTGTCTTTCCATCTCTATCTCTCCATCTCTGTCTTTTTATCTCTGTCTTTCCATCTCTGTCTTTCCATCTCTGCCTTTTTATCTCTGTCTTTCCATCTCTGTCTTTTATCTCTGTCTTTCCATCTCTGTCTTTTTATCTCTGTCTTTCCATCTTTGTCTTTCCATCTCTGTCTTTTTATCTCTGTCTTTACATCTCTGTCTTTCCATCTCTGTCTCCATCTCTGTCTTTCCATCTCTATCTCTCCATCTCTGTCTTTTTATCTCTGTCTTTCCATCTCTGTCTTTCCATCTCTGTCTTTTTATCTCTGTCTTTCCATCTGTCTTTCCATCTCTGTCTTTCCATCTGTCTTTCCATCTCTGTCTTTCCATGTCTCTCCATCTCTGTCTCTCCATCTCTGTCTTTCCATCTCTGTCGTTTTATCTCTGTCTTTCCATCTCTGTCTCCATCTCTGTCTTTCCATCTCTATCTCTCCATCTCTGTCTTTTTATCTCTGTCTTTCCATCTCTGTCTTTCCATCTCTGTCTTTTTATCTCTGTCTTTCCATCTGTCTTTCCATCTCTGTCTTTCCATCTGTCTTTCCATCTCTGTCTTTCCATCTGTCTCTCCATCTCTGTCTCTCCATCTCTGTCTTTCCATCTCTGTCGTTTTATCTCTGTCTTTCCATCTCTGTCTCTCTGTCTTTCCATCTCTGTCTTTCCATCTCTGTCTTTTTATCTCCATCTTTCCATCTCTGTCTCTCCATCTCTGTCTCTCCATCTCTGTCTTTCCATCTCTGTCTTTTTATCTCTGCCTTTTTATCTCTGTCTTTCCATCTCTGTCTTTTATCTCTGTCTTTCCATCTCTGTCTTTTTATCTCTGTCTTTCCATCTTTGTCTTTCCATCTCTGTCTTTTTATCTCTGTCTTTACATCTCTGTCTTTCCATCTCTGTCTCCATCTCTGTCTTTCCATCTCTATCTCTCCATCTCTGTCTTTTTATCTCTGTCTTTCCATCTCTGTCTTTCCATCTCTGCCTTTTTATCTCTGTCTTTCCATCTCTGTCTTTTATCTCTGTCTTTCCATCTCTGTCTTTTTATCTCTGTCTTTCCATCTTTGTCTTTCCATCTCTGTCTTTTTATCTCTGTCTTTACATCTCTGTCTTTCCATCTCTGTCTCCATCTCTGTCTTTCCATCTCTATCTCTCCATCTCTGTCTTTTTATCTCTGTCTTTCCATCTCTGTCTTTCCATCTCTGTCTTTTTATCTCTGTCTTTCCATCTGTCTTTCCATCTCTGTCTTTCCATCTGTCTTTCCATCTCTGTCTTTCCATTTGTCTTTCCATCTGTCTTTCCATCTCTGTCTTTCCATCTCTGTCTTTTTATCTCTGTCTTTCCATCTGTCTTTCCATCTGTCTTTCCATCTCTGTCTTTTCATCTCTGTCTTTCCATCTCTGTCTTTACATCTCTGTCTTTCCATCTCTGTCTTTTTATCTCTGTCTTTCCATCTCTGTCATTCCATCTCTGTCTTTTTATCTCTGTCTTTCCATCTGTCTTTCCATCTGTCTTTCCATCTCTGTCTTTTTATCTCTGTCTTTCCATCTCTGCCTTTTTCTCTCTGTCTTTCCATCTGTCTTTCCATCTCTGTCGTTTTATCTCTGTCTTTCCATCTCTGTCTTTTTATCTCTGTCTTTCGATCTCTGTCTTTCCATCTCTGTCTCTCCATCTCTGTCTTTCCATCTCTGTCTTTCCATCTCTGTCTTTTTATCTCTGTCTTTCCATCTCTGTTGTTCCATCTCTGTCTTTTTATCTCTGTCTTTCCATCTCTGTCTCTCTGTCTATACATCTCTGTCTTTCCATCTCTGTCTCTCCATCTCTGTCTTTCCATCTCTATCTCTCCATCTCTGTCTTTTTATCTCTGTCTTTCCATCTCTGTCTCTCCATCTCTGTCTTTTTATCTCTGTCTCTCCATCTCTTTCTTTTTATCTCTGTCTTTCCATCTCTGTCTTTCCATCTCTGCCTCTCCATCTCTGTCTTTCCATCTCTGTATTTTTATCTCTGTCTTTCCATCTCTGTCTCTCCATCTCTCTCTTTTTATCTCTGTCTTTTCATCTCTGTCTTTCGATCTCTGCCTCTCCATCTGTCTTTCCATCTCTGTCTCTCCATCTATGTCTTTCCATCTCTGTCTTTCCATCTCTGTCTTTCCATCTATGTCTTTCCATCTCTGTCTTTCCATCTCTGTCTCTCCATCTATGTCTTTCCATCTCTGTCTTTCCATCTCTGTCTCTCCATCTATGTCTTTCCAGCTCTGTCTTTCCATCTCTGTCTTTCCATCTCGGTCTTTCCATCTCTGTCTTTCCATCTCTGTCTCTCCATCTATGTCTTTTCATCTCTGTCTTTCCATCTCTGTCTTTTTATCTCTGTCTTTCCATCTCTGTCTTTTTATCTCTGTCTTTTTATCTCTGTCTTTTTATCTCTGTCTTTTTATCTCTGTCTTTCCATCTCTGTCTTTTTATCTCTGTCTTTCCATCTCTGTCTTTTTATCTCTGTCTTTCCATCTCTGTCTTTTTATCTCTGTCTTTCCATCTCTGTCTCTCCATCTATGTCTTTCCATCTCTGTCTTTCCCTCTGTCTTTCCATCTCTGTCTTTCCATCTCTGTCTTTCCATCTCTGTCTTTTTATCTCTGTCTTTCCATCTCTGTCTCTCTGTCTTTCCATCTCTGTCTTTCCATCTCTGTCTCTCTGTCTTTCCATCTCTGTCTTTTCATCTTTGTCTTTTTATCTCTGTCTGTCTTTCTCTTTCTGTCTCTGTCTTTCTGTCTCTGTCTTTCTGTCTCTGTCTTCCTGTCTCTTTCGCCAATTCAATTAAATGTGCTTTATTGGCGTGACCTAACAATGTACATATTGCCAAAGCTTTACTTTGGAGATTTTCTAAATAAAAATTATAATAATAATCAATATTGTCAACGGGACAACAATAACAACAATAATCAAGGGTCAAAATAACCATGCATTGAACAATAACAATGGCATATAAGACATGTGCAGGTTGATTGGTCTGTCAGACACTGTTCCTCATCTTATGGCAGGCAGCAATGTAGTGCTCTGCTAACCCACAGCTCTCTGTGTCCTCCCCCAACAGGACGGGTAGCCTATCCTCATCAGAGAGGTCTTTGAAACCTTGAATAAGGGTTTTAAATTTGGGGAAATTACATTCTCTAATTGTTTTATATTTTTTGCAGTGGTTGCACAGCCTTTCCTCTACAGGGAGCCATGTTTTCCTGTGTCTACCCTTCTCAATGGCAAGGCTGTGCTCACTGAGCCAGTACTTTGCCAAGGTTTTTCTAAGGTTTTGATCAGTAACCATGGTCAAATATTTAGCCATGGTGTACTGTCGATTTAGGATCAGATAGCACTGCATTTTGCTTTGTGCTTCTGTTTCCCAATAAGCAATGTAGTTTTGTTTTGACTGTGTTGTAATTTGGTTTATTCTGATTGATTGGATGTTCTGGTCCTGAGGCTTCAGTGTGTTAGTATAACAGGTAAATGAACTCAGCCCTAGGACCAGCTGGATGAGGGGACTCTTTATTTTGCTCAGCTCTTGGCATTGCAGGGATTGGTATTGATATGAGAGGTGGTCACTGTGTTTAATATGTTTCCAAAACTGAATTGCTCTTTTTTGAGTTTTTCTTATTAGTGGATGTTTGCCTAATTCTGCCCTGCATGCATTGTTTGTAGCTTTCCTCTTACAGAAGTCTGCATGCAGGGTGTCAATTGGGTGTTTGTTTTGGGTAAAATTGGGTAAAATGTTTTGCAAGTGTACCTCACACCTCGGTGCCATAAAGTTCAATTGGTTAACTGACACATTCGATTAGTCAAATTGTCATAGGTATGTCAATTTGAATTTGTTTTTTTTAATGGCGTAGAATGACCTACATGCTTTCTCACTCAATTCATTCACTGCCTGATTAAGGTGTCCAGTTGAGCTTATTTTAAACCTAAGTAATTGTAGTGTGTGCAGTACTCTATATATTTTGTACCAATTGAGATCTTTGGTCTTATTCCCTGAGATCTGGATCTTCTCTGGAAAATCATAATTATTTTAGTATTTTGGGGGTTTACTGCCAGGGCCCAGGTCTGGCAGTACTGCTCTAGCAGGTCCAGGCTCTGCTGTAGGCCATGTACTGTGGGTGACAGCAGACACAGGTCATCTGCCAAGAGTAGGCATTTAACCTCTGAATTGTGGAGACTAACACCAGGGGCTGAGGATTTCTCTGGAATAGTGGCCAATTTGATGATGTAAATATTGAAGAGTGCAGGACTTAGATTGCAACCCTGGCGAAGGCCCCATCCCAGTTTAAAGAATTCTGTTTTTTAAAGCAGGAATCAGGAGGATATAATTATGGCCAGATTTGCCAAATGGAGGGTGGGGGAGAGCATTGTATGCATCTCTGTGTGTGGAGTAAAGGTGGTCTAGAGATGTTTTTCCTCTGGTTGCACATGTGACCTGCTGGTAGAAATTAGGTAAAACAGATTTAAGTTTCCCGACATTAAAGTCCCCGGCCATTAGGAGCATCACTTCTGGATGAGCATTTTCTTGTTTGCTTATGGCCTTTGTAGCTCAAGGGTGTCACGTCACCAAGTGCAATAACAAAACATGCACCGGTAGCACAATTAGAATGCAAATGGGAAGTTTATTAGGGGTTTTGGCACACTGGGGAAGAGGGGGGAATTCAACAATCACTTCACAGTCCACAAGCCATTCTCGTTGTCCATTCCATTTTCCAGGGTTAATCATCACGCTCAGGTCCTCAGCCAATCCAGTCCGGTACACAAGGGAGGTAGTCCAACAGTCCAGGTTACAACGGGTAATCTCACATATATTGCTCTCTTTTCTCCCACTCTTCATTGTGCACTTGGCTGTCTCCTACTCTGCCCCTTTGTGCAGGCTGCTTCCTCCTTTATCCCCAAGCACGCCCTGGCTTAATGAACTACAGCCTTGCCTCGTTGGGGCAGGAAGCCCATATAAGGCTCGAGGGTAGAGCCAATTGACTGTCAGATATCTCCCCTCAATATACCTGAGTTTTCTGTTTGTCTGTTGCCAGTTCGTTTTGTCCCGTCAAGTCCTACCAGAGTGTTCCCGTGTTTCCAGTGCTCTAGTTTGAGTTTTTCCTTGTCTTCCTAGTTCTGACCTTTCTGCTTTAACCTGAGCCGTGATTGTACAAACTGGCCATGACTGACCAAGCAGACTCGGACCAGCTCCGCAATGCTGTCAAGGAGCCACCATTGGAAAGCACGAGGAGTTACTGCAATGCCTTATGGAGGGACACCATACCCTGGTAGAATGCCATGACCATGCATTTGATACATTGCTGGAGCAATTCCGCGGATTCCCAACTAGGCAGCAAGCCACAACAGTAATCCCCCAGACTCCCAGAAACCGCTTACCAGCGGCGCTTCTTCCCAGCCTACCCCAGTGTCCCGAGAACCTCGCTTCCTCCGGAGCGCTACGCTGGAGATTCTGGAACCCGCTCGAAGATAGCGTATTTGATAACGCTGATGTCCGGAAGGGCACTCGCCTTGGCTACAGCGGTGTGGGAGCAACAGTCCACCGCTTGCCTCAATCTGGAGGAGTTCGTGATGGAGTTACGTAAAGTGTTCGATTCTCCGTTGTCTGGGAGAGAGGCTGCTCGTAAGCTGCTCCAACCACGTCAAGACTCCCATAGTGTGGCAGAATACATGGTGGATTTTCGCACGTTGGCAGCTGAGAGTGCCTGGAACACGGAAAGCCTTGTTCGACGCATTCCGTGACGGATTATTGGAGATGGTTAAATATGAGTTTGCAGCCCGGGAGCTTCCCATGGACCTTGATAGCCTTGACCATCTGGATCGATGGGCAGCAAAGGTACATTGGAGGGAGAGGGAATCTGTTCCCAGTTGTCCTCGCTTGTCCTCAATTTCCACCTAGCCTCCGAGGAATCCCTAGAAGTCTACATTTCCGAGTGAATCCGAGCTCTCTCGGAAATCAGAGGGCTGTCAATTCATCTCCTCCGGAGCCCATGCAACTGGGCAGGGCTAGATTGTCTCCTGCTGAGCGCTTACGCAGACTAAACACCAAGAGTTGTCTGTATTGTGGATTTCTGGGACATTTCTTATCTACCTGCCCATTAAAAGACCAGGCTTATCAGTAGGTACGATTACACTGGTGAGCCGTACGGGGAATTTTCAATCTCTCACTACTCGTAACCCCCTCTATGCTACCCTGTTGTGGGGAAGCCAGTCCGAATCCATCCGGGTGCGCTTTGACTATGTGGCCGATGAGAGCTTAATGGACACTACCCTGGTGTCTGAGCTGGGTATCTCCACTCAACCCCTTTCCATCCCGATGGATGTCAGAGCGCTGGATGGGCACTCTATTGGCAGAGTCACTCACAATATGGTTCTACCTGCAAGTTGTCAGGCAACCACAGTGAGTCTTTATAGTTTCTGCTCCTGGAGTCTCCTCATGTACCCATGGTTATGGGATTTTCATGGCTCCAGAGGCACAATCCCCTAATTGAATGGGCTATGGGTTCCATCATGGGTTGGAGTCCATTTTGCTGTCTGATGTCGGCACAGCCCCGGGACGTCTCCCTGCTAGCCTCAGGTCTGTCCACCATTCCTGTCCTCTCATTTATTCCCAGTGGGCAGAGGAGCATATCCTCCATGTCCGACAGGCCCTCCTGCATCTCCTGGAGAACCAGCTTTCCATCGCTACACCATCTCCTTCCCAGGATACATCATTGCTGCCAGGAACATTCAGATGGACCCTGACAAGGTGAGAGCGGTGGTGGATTTCCCTCAACCCACATCCAGAGTACAGCAGCAACGTTTCCTGGGGTTTGCTAATTTCTACCGGCGTTTCATCTGTGGTTACAGCACCCTTGCTTCCTCCTTCTCTCCACACTCCTCTCCCAAGGTTCCGTTCGATTCCCTACAGCCCCTATCTTAATCCATCTGGACCATCCCGTCAGTTCGTGGTGGAGGCGGACACCTTGGACATCGGAGTGGGGACCAGAAGCTGCATCTCTGCGCCTTCCTTTCCCATCGTCTTAACTCCACTGAGAGGGACTCCGTGGGAAATCGGGAATAACTCGCTGTTAAGATGGCGTTGGAGGAGTGGAGGCACTGGTTAGAAGGGGCGGAACATCCATCTCTTGATGTGGACCATAAAAACCTGAAATATCTCTGCACCGCCAAGGCCTAAACTCCAGGCAGGTGAAATGGGCCCTATTATTCACTCGTTTTCATTTCACTATCTCCTACCACCCTGGGTCCAGGAATGTGAAGCCTGACACACTTTCACATCTGTACAGCCCCACCGCTAAACCATCGGACCCCGAGGCCATCCTCCCTACTTTCTGTGGCTGCTTTCATCTGGGGAATTGAGGTTGGGCCCCGGCTAATCTGATGTTTGTCCCGGACTCTGCCCGTGCTCCGGTTCTGGAATGGGCACATTCCTCGAGGCTCACTTGTCATCCTGGTTCCTGTCGGACCTTGGCTTTCATCTGACAATGTTTTTGGTGGCCCACCATGGTTCCTTACGTCTCCGCGTTCGTTGCCGCCTGCACTGTGTGTGTGCAGAACAAGACTGTGCGGCAAGCTCCGGCTGGCCTCCTTCAACCACTCCCTGTTCCTCACTGCTCCTGCTCCCATATATCCTTGGACTTCGTCACGGGTCTCCCTCCGTCAGATGGCAACACAACCATTCTTACGGTGGTGGATAGGTTTTCCAAAACCGCCCACTTTATCCCCCTTCCTAAGTTGCCCTCAGCTAAGGAGACGGCCCAGCACAAGGTGCAGCACATCTTCCGGATTCATACACATCTGGTCGACATGGTCTCCGATCGATCGCGGTCCTTAGTTCTCTATCCTCTGGTTTTCATCCCCAGTCTAATGTGCAGTCATCTGCCCAGATATTCGTCTGTTGCTGTTGCCGTACCTGGAAGAGAACCCGGATCGCTCTTCTCAAGTCCAGCTCCAGGTATTGACGACAGGTGGACTGCCACCGGACCCCTGCTACCCGCTACCATCTTGGGCAGAGGGTTTCCACTAGGGATCCTCAGAGTGGAGTCCTGCAAACATTCCCCACAATTTATCGGCCCTTTCTTTCTCTAAGGTTCTTAGCCCTCTGCTATTCGCCTTCTGTTGCCCTGCACTCTCCGTATACGTCCCACTTTCCATGTATCTAGAATTTAACCACTGTCTCACAGTCCTTTGTCTCCTGTTTTCCTGGATTACGACTCTTTGACTGTCATGACTTCTTTTTTGCCTTGTACTATAATAAACTCTGAGACTCGTACTATCCACCTCCTGTGCCTAGATCTGGGTCTCTGCCTTAGCCTTGATACTAGTCTCAGGACCAGCTTGATTAGTTGCCTCTTCACCAAGTGCATCTCTCTGTAGGTTATGGCTTTGTTATGGAAGGTGTGGGAATTGCTTTCTTTTAGGTGGTTGTAGAATTTAACGACTCTTTTCTGGATTTTGATAATTAGCAAGTATCGGCCTAATTCTGCTCTGCGTGCATTATTTGGTGTTTTATGTTGTACACAGGATATTTTTTCAGAATTCAGCACAAAAGCTCAATTTGCTGTTTGTCAAGAGTGTGGGGCTTAAGCTGCATCCCTACCTCACCTCATGGCACTGTGGAAAGAAATTTGTTTTTTCCCCAATTTTAGCCACACACTTGTTGTTTGTGTACATGGATTTTATAATGTCGTATGTTTTTCCCCCAACACCACGTTCCATCAATTTCTATAGCAGACCCTCATGCCAAATTGAGTCAAAAGCTTTTTTGAAATCAACAAAACATGAGAAGACTGTTTTGGTTTGTTTGTCAATTAGGGTGTGGAGGGTGAATACGTGGTCTGTCATACGGCAATTTGGTAAAAAGCCAGTTCAGTACATTGTTTTCAGTGAGGAAATGAACGAGTTTGCCGTTAATGATAATGCAGAGGATTTTCCCAAGGTCGCTGTTGACGTATATTCCACGGTAGTTATTGGGGTCAAATTTGTCTCCAATTTTGTGGATTGTGGTGATCAGTCCTTGGTATCAAATATTTGGGAAGATGCCAGAGCTAAGGATGATGTTATAGAGTTTAAATATGGCCAATTTGAATTTGTGGTCTGTATATTTGATCATTTCATTGAGGATACCATCAACACCACAGGCCTTTTTGGGGTGGAGCGTTTGTATGATCCTGTAGATCATTCAATGTAACTGGAGAATCCAGTGGGTTCTGGTAGTCTTTAATAGTTGATTCTTAGATTTTTATTTGTTCATGTATATGTTTTTGCTGTTTGTTCTTTGTTAAAGGGCCAGCATTTTGGGAGAATTGGTTCATCCATACATCTCAATTTTGGATAGATAACTCTTCATGTTGTTGTTTGTTTAGTGTCCCAGAAGTCGTTCGATTCTATAGATTCTTCATTTACTTTGAGCAGATTTCTGACGTGCTGTTCCTTCTTTTTCCATTGTGTATTTCTGTATTGTTTTAGTGATTCACCATAGTGAAGGCGTAGACTCTGGGTTTCTGGGTCTCTATGTTTTTTGTTGATTTGTTTCTCCATTTTTTTTCTTAGGTTTTTGCATTCTCTTTCTCTCAGACTCTCTCCCCTTCCACCTCTCTCTCCCCCTCCCTCTCTCTCCCCTTCCACCTCTCTCTCTGGCTCTCTCCCCCTCCCTCTCTCTCCCCTTCCACCTCTCTTTCTGGCTCTCTCCCCCTCCCTCTCTCTCCCCTTCCACCTCTCTCTCTGGCTCTCTCCCCCTCCCTCTCCCTCCCCCTCCCTCTCTCTCCCCTTCCACCTCTCTCTCTGGCTCTCTCCCCCTCCCTCTCTCTCCCCTTCCACCTCTCTCTCTGGCTCTCTCCCACTCCCTCTCTCTCCCCCTCCCTCTCTCTCCCCTTCCACCTCTCTCTCTGGCTCTCTCCCCCTCCCTCTCTCTCCCCCTCCCTCTCTCTCCCCTTCCACCTCTCTCTCTCCCCCTCCGTCTCTCTCCCCCTCCCTCCTCCAGACCTTTGAGGGCCACTCCGTTGCGTCTGATGGCTGTAATGGCGTCGTTGATATCATCCTCTGATGTCATAGTAGAATCCACATTCACCACCTCAAAATCCACAGGTACACAGCAGAACCTAATGTACACACAGAAATGTAGGAGTTAGTGTGTGTGTGTGTGTGTGTGTGTGTGTGTGTGTGTGTGTGTGTGTGTGTGTGTGTGTGTGTGTGTGTGTGTGTGTGTGTGTGTGTGTGTGTGTGTGTGTGTGTGTGTGTGTGTGTGTGTGTGTGTGTGTGTCTAACCTGAACAGTTCTCTAACATGGCTAAGTAGCTCAGGTCCGATACCGTCTCCTGGGATGAGCGTCACCGTGTGCCGACCCCCGTACCGTGCTGGGGGTGGCTGGAACACACAGAACCACAACAAGGAATACAGAACCCTAACTCCAGCCTTTTCTTAAACCAGCAATGACTAGAAGCTACAACAATATAACTATGACCACTACTTTGTGTGTGTGTGTGTCTCTGTACTCACTATGATCTGTTGTAGAGGATGGAGGGAGAAGATAGAGGAGATAACAGAGGGAGCGTTAGTCAGGGAGAACGGACAGACAGGTTCTTGCTAATATATTAGCATCCATGCTATCTATGGGCATAACGACAGGACTCATAATGTAGTTAGTTAGTTTGGGTACAATGTATTACAGGGGCATAACAGTCGTGTTGACATGGTGGGAGAGGCAGAAGGCATTTTGAGATTCCAATACATCTGTATGTAAAGGGTTGGACTAAAGGAAAGTTAAGAGCAGCCAGAGGCAGTATACAGGAGCTCTGGAGAACATGTCTTCATTCTAACAGTAACCATCATCTCCATGAGCTCAGACATTACTTATCAATCACTAACATCCAATTCCTATCCCTACATGCTGACCGCGTATCCGCGTGTTCCATCACGCGCAAGTTGATTTTGTCCACCCACACCAGGCATGATCAGAACACGCAGGTTGAAATATCAAAACAAACTCTAAACTTGGGGATAGGTTGAAAATAATTAAACATGAATGACAATTTAGCTTGCTAGCTTGCTGTTGCTAGCTAATTTGTCCTGAGATATAAACATTGGGTTGTTATTTTACCTGAAATGCACAAGGTCCTCTACTCTGACAATTAATCCACAGATAAAAGGGTAAACAGAGTTAGTTTCTAGTAATCTCTCCTCCTTCAGGCTTCTTCTTCTTCTTTGGACTTGATATGACGGTTGGCAACCAACGTTAAGGTGCTTTACCACCATCAACTGGTCTGGAGATTGTACCTCAGTTCATCTTTCAATCACCCACGTGGGTATATGCTCCTAAAAACCAATGAGGAGATGGAAGAGGTGGGACTTGCAGCGCCTCACAAATAGAACCAAGTTCTATTTTAGCGCCTGGCTACACAGACGCTTGCGAGCAGTGTGGGTGCAGTGAGTAACATGTATGTGTACATTTATATTGCAACGCACGCGGCGTGAGTGGTGTGGTCAGCATGCTACACGGTGACTCTACACGGTGACTCCACGCGGTGACTCTACACGGTGACTCTACGCGGTGACTCTACGCGGTGACTCTACGCGGTGACTCTACGCGGTGACTCTACGCGGTGACTCTACGCGGTGACTCTACGCGGTGACTCTACACGGTGACTCTACACGGTGACTCTACACGGTGACTCTACACGGTGATAGAGTCACCATTTTGTTCCAACACAGTTTTACAGTCATGCATCATATTGCCTTGGTTAAGTTCTGGTTGTTGTGTCACTCACGGTGTAGCGGGACATCTGCCTCCTTCCGCACAAGGCTGCCCTCAACACCTGCCCGGGGTGTAGCAGAACAGGTCAGAAAACAGGTCAACATAATGTTTCCAACCACACTAAAACCACAAAACTTCTTAGCTAGCCAGCTAGCATCCTTTAGCTCTCTAGGACAAATAGAATTACCCACCTAACTATTATTATTAGGTCGAATTAAACATAATGAGAGCCGCACACTCTAGGAGCTCAGATGTAATAATAATTTAGTAACCTAATAACCAACGTTTCGACAGACAAGCTGTCTTCATTAGGGTATAGCTTGTCTGTCAACCTAATAACCAACGTTATCTGAGCTCCTAGAGTGTGAGGCTCTCCGCTTCTTTTTCAGGTGTTCTACTCTGCTAGCCAGCACCTCTCCTAAACAGGTGTTCTACTCTGCTAGCCAGTACCTCTCCTAAACAGGTGTTCTACTCTGCTAGCCAGCACCTCTCCTAAACAGGTGTTCTACTCCACTAGCCAGCACCTCTCCTAAACAGGTGTTCTACTCTGCTAGCCAGCACCTCTCCTAAACAGGTGTTCTACTCCACTAGCCAGCACCTCTCCTAAACAGGTGTTCTACTCTGCTAGCCAGCACCTCTCCTAAACAGGTGTTCTACTCCACTAGCCAGCACCTCTCCTAAACAGGTGTTCTACTCTGCTAGCCAGCACCTCTACTAAACAGGTGTTCTACTCTGCTAGCCAGCACCTCTACTAAACAGGTGTTCTACTCCACTAGCCAGCACCTCTCCTAAACAGGTGTTCTACTCCACTAGCCAGCACCTCTCCTAAACAGGTGTTCTACTCTGCTAGCCAGCACCTCTACTAAACAGGTGTTCTACTCTGCTAGCCAGCACCTCTCCTAAACAGGTGTTCTACTCTGCTAGCCAGCACCTCTCCTAAACAGGTGTTCTACTCTGCTAGCCAGCACCTCTCCTAAACAGGTGTTCTACTCCACTAGCCAGCACCTCTCCTAAACAGGTGTTCTACTCTGCTAGCCGGCACCTCTCCTAAACAGGTGTTCTACTCTGCTAGCCAGCACCTCTCCTAAACAGGTGTTCTACTCTGCTAGCCAGCACCTCTCCTAAACAGGTGTTCTACTCCACTAGCCAGCACCTCTCCTAAACAGGTGTTCTACTCTGCTAGCCAGCACCTCTCCTAAACAGGTGTTCTACTCTGCTAGCCAGCACCTCTCCTGAACAGGTGTTCTACTCTGCTAGCCAGCACCTCTCCTAAACAGGTGTTCTACTCTGCTAGCCAGCACCTCTCCTAAACAGGTGTTCTACTCTGCTAGCCAGCACCTCTCCTAAACAGGTGTTCTACTCTGCTAGCCAGCACCTCTCCTAAACAGGTGTTCTACTCTGCTAGCCAGCACCTCTCCTAAACAGGTGTTCTACTCTGCTAGCCAGCACCTCTCCTAAACAGGTGTTCTACTCTGCTAGCCAGCACCTCTCCTAAACAGGTGTTCTACTCTGCTAGCCAGCGCCTCTCCTAAACAGGTGTTCTACTCTGCTAGCACCTCTCCTAAACAGGTGTTCTACTCTGCTAGCCAGCACCTCTCCTAAACAGGTGTTCTACTCTGCTAGCACCTCTCCTAAACAGGTGTTCTACTCTGCTAGCACCTCTCCTAAACAGGTGTTCTACTCTGCTAGCCAGCACCTCTCCTAAACAGGTGTTCTACTCTGCTAGCCAGCACCTCTCCTAAACAGGTGTTCTACTCTGCTAGCCAGCACCTCTCCTAAACAGGTGTTCTACTCTGCTAGCCAGCACCTCTCCTAAACAGGTGTTCTACTCTGCTAGCCAGCACCTCTCCTAAACAGGTGTTCTACTCTGCTAGCCAGCACCTCTCCTAAACAGGTGTTCTACTCTGCTAGCCAGCGCCTCTCCTAAACAGGTGTTCTACTCTGCTAGCACCTCTCCTAAACAGGTGTTCTACTCTGCTAGCCAGCACCTCTCCTAAACAGGTGTTCTACTCTGCTAGCACCTCTCCTAAACAGGTGTTCTACTCTGCTAGCACCTCTCCTAAACAGGTGTTCTACTCTGCTAGCACCTCTCCTAAACAGGTGTTCTACTCTGCTAGCACCTCTCCTAAACAGGTGTTCTACTCTGCTAGCACCTCTCCTAAACAGGTGTTCTACTCTGCTAGCACCTCTCCTAACCAGGTGTTCTACTCTGCTAGCCAGCACCTCTCCTAAACAGGTGTTCTACTCTGCTAGCCATTACCTCTCCTAAACAGGTGTTCTACTCTGCTAGCCAGCACCTCTCCTAAACAGGTGTTCTACTCTGCTAGCCAGCACCTCTCCTAAACAGGTGTTCTACTCTGCTAGCCAGCACCTCTCCTAAACAGGTGTTCTACTCTGCTAGCCAGCACCTCTCCTAAACAGGTGTTCTACTCTGCTAGCCAGCGCCTCTCCTAAACAGGTGTTCTACTCTGCTAGCACCTCTCCTAAACAGGTGTTCTACTCTGCTAGCCAGCACCTCTCCTAAACAGGTGTTCTACTCTGCTAGCACCTCTCCTAAACAGGTGTTCTACTCTGCTAGCACCTCTCCTAAACAGGTGTTCTACTCTGCTAGCACCTCTCCTAAACAGGTGTTCTACTCTGCTAGCACCTCTCCTAAACAGGTGTTCTACTCTGCTAGCACCTCTCCTAAACAGGTGTTCTACTCTGCTAGCACCTCTCCTAACCAGGTGTTCTACTCTGCTAGCCAGCACCTCTCCTAACCAGGTGTTCTACTCTGCTAGCACCTCTCCTAAACAGCTGAGGGTTTCTTTCGCCTAATTAAACATAAAACACACGTCTGCCTAATTATAAAGCATTAGTTGTCTTAAATGGACCACTAACAAGTCAACTGACAGAGCACGAACGACCCTGAAAGAACAGCAACACTCAGCTACAGCTGATGGTGCAGAAGAGTATTTTTCCTATATGGAGCTACCTATATAGTTGCCGATGCAGGCTTGCTCGGGAATTTGAGACGCTTGACTTTCTCATGTAAATAATGTAGTTAGCTAGATGTGATATTGGTAACTTGGGTTACAACATTAAGTTGTTGCCTGAAACACAGGTTTAGTTGATAAGCAACGGATCCAGGGCTGTATCTGACAGTTATATCAGCACTGACCTTGTCGCTACGCTATCTTAGTGCTGGACAGTGACACAGGCTTACGTGATGCCGTGGGGCTAGATAGCTTTAGCTAACTGGGTCGACTTGCTAACATTAGCTAGTTGAGTAATCAGCTTACCGTACAAACCAAACCAGGCTAAATAAATGCAAGTTGACATGTCAAACACATAGCTTTCAATGTTACTTTCTAACAACTTTCTAACAAGCGAACTGGATGTCTTACCTGAGCTGTGTGTGTGTTGGCCTGCAGCACCCGGGACAGAGACAGAACAGACCAACCCATCATCTTGGAGAAGAAGGAATGTTACTGGAACTGAGTCCTGGATTACGGGATGCGTGCGCAGGGTCGCAAACAGCTGACACTAAATGAGAGAGAGAGAGAAGAATAAACACTGAGCGAGGGAGAGGGAGAGGACAAGAGACTGAGAGGGAGAGGACAAGAGACTGAGAGGGAGAGGACAAGAGACTGAGAGAGAGAGAATAATAAACACTGCGAGGGAGAGGGAGAGGACAAGAGACTGAGAGGGAGAGGGAGAGGACAAGAGACTGAGAGGGAGAGGACAAGAGACTGAGAGGGAGAGGGAGAGGACAAGAGACTGAGAGGGAGAGGACAAGAGACTGAGAGGGAGAGGACAAGAGAGGGAGAGGACAAGAGACTGAGAGGGAGAGGACAAGAGACTGAGAGGGAGAGGGAGAGGACAAGAGACAGAGGGAGAGGACAAGAGACTGAGAGAGAGAGAATAATAAACACTGAGCGAGGGAGAGGGAGAGGACAAGAGACTGAGAGGGAGAGGACAAGAGACTGAGAGGGAGAGGACAAGAGACTGAGAGAGAGAGAATAATAAACACTGAGCGGGGGAGAGGGAGAGGACAAGAGACTGAGAGGGAGAGGACAAGAGACTGAGAGGACAAGAGACTGAGAGGTCAAGAGACTGAGAGGGAGAGGACAAGAGACTGAGAGGGAGAGGACAAGAGACTGAGAGGACAAGAGACTGAGAGGACAAGAGACTGAGAGGGAGAGGACAAGAGACTGAGAGGACAAGAGACTGAGAGGGAGTGGACAAGAGACTGAGAGGGAGAGGGCAAGAGACTGAGAGGACAAGAGACTGAGAGGACAAGAGACTGAGAGGGAGAGGACAAGAGACTGAGAGGGAGAGGACAAGAGACTGAGAGGACAAGAGACTGAGAGGACAAGAGACTGAGAGGACAAGAGACTGAGATGAAGAGGACAAGAGACTGAGAGGGAGAGGACAAGAGACTGAGAGGGAGAGGACAAGAGACTGAGAGGGAGAGGACAAGAGACTGAGAAGACAAGAGACTGAGAGGGAGAGGACAAGAGACTGAGAGGACAAGAGACTGAGAGGGAGAGGACAAGAGACTGAGAGGACAAGAGACTGAGAGGGAGTGGACAAGAGACTGAGAGGGAGAGGACAAGAGACTGAGAGGACAAGAGACTGAGAGGACAAGAGACTGAGAGGGAGAGGACAAGAGACTGAGAGGGAGAGGACAAGAGACTGAGAGGACAAGATACTGAGAGGACAGGAGACTGAGAGGACAAGAGACTGAGAGGACAAGAGACTGAGAGGACAAGAGACTGAGAGGACAAGAGACTGAGAGGACAAGAGACTGAGATGAAGAGGACAAGAGACTGAGAGGGAGAGGACAAGAGACTGAGAGGGAGAGGACAAGAGACTGAGAGGGAGAGGACAAGAGACTGAGAGGACAAGAGACTGAGAGGGAGAGGACAAGAGACTGAGAGGACAAGAGACTGAGAGGGAGAGGACAAGAGACTGAGAGGGAGAGGACAAGAGACTGAGAGAACAAGAGACTGAGAGGACAAGCGACCGAGAGGGAGAGGACAAGAGACTGAGAGGGAGAGGACAAGAGACTGAGAGGGAGAGGGAGAGGACAAGAGACTGAGAGGGAGAGGACAAGAGACTGAGAGGGAGAGGACAAGAGACTGAGAGGGAGAGGACAAGAGACTGAGAGGACAAGAGACTGAGAGGGAGAGGACAAGAGACTGAGAGGGAGAGGACAAGAGACTGAGAGGACAAGAGACTGAGAGGACAAGAGACTGAGAGGACAAGAGAGGGAGAGGACAAGAGACTGAGAGGGAGAGGACAAGAGACTGAGAGGGAGAGGACAAGAGACTGAGAGGACAAGAGACTGAGAGGACAAGAGACTGAGAGGGAGAGGACAAGAGACTGAGAGGGAGAGGACAAGAGACTGAGAGGGAGAGGACAAGAGACTGAGAGGGAGAGGACAAGAGACTGAGAGGGAGAGGACAAGAGACTGAGAGGGAGAGGACAAGAGACTGAGAGGGAGAGGACAAGAGACTGAGAGGGAGAGGACAAGAGACTGAGAGGGAGAGGACAAGAGACTGAGAGGACAAGAGACCGAGAGGGAGAGGACAAGAGACTGAGAGGGAGAGGACAAGAGACTGAGAGGACAAGAGACCGAGAGGGAGAGGACAAGAGACTGAGAGGGAGAGGACAAGAGACTGAGAGGGAGAGGACAAGAGACTGAAAGGGAGAGGACAAGAGACCAGATTGCAGTGAGAGAGAATGGCTGGGGATTAGGAAGACCCCCCCCCCCCCCCCACAGGCATATAGACCCCAACCCAAACACATACACAGAGGTATATACAGATAAAGAGACAAGTAATGTATTAATATAGCGCTTAGTTGATTTTCATTGTCATCTGTGGAAACCCTCTGACAGGTCAAAACAAGATGGCGCCGATAGAAATGGCAGCTTCACTTCTAGTCCTTAGGAAACTATGCAGTATTTTATTTTTTTATGTATTATTTCTTACATTGTTAGCCAAGAAAATGTTGTGTTATTACATACAGCCGGGAAAGAACTATTGGATATCAGAGAGACGTCAACTAACCAGCACCACTACGACCAGGAATACAACTTTCCCAAAGCAAATCCTTTGTCTGCACCTCCCAGGGCATTGGAACCAATTCCAGAGGCCAACCCAAAACAACGCCGTCTTCCAGTGAGGCTTCGGTTGCGCACACACCAACCATCGCTTCTGAGTATATTCTTTGCTATTGTCCAGTCCCTAGTTAACAAAGTCGACGAAATCAGAGCAAGAGTTGCTTTCCAAAGAGATATCCGGGATTGTAACATACTCTGTTTCACAGGAACATGGCTAGCTGGGGACATGCTGTCAGAGTACGTACAGCCAACGGGATTTTCAGGGCATCGCACCGACAGGAATAAACATCTCTCCGGTAAGAAGGGCGGAGGTGTATGTTTCATGATTAACAACTCATGGTGTAATTGTAATAACATACAATAACTCAAGTCCTTTTGTTCACCTGACCTAGTATTCCTCACAATCAAATGCAGACCGTATTATCTCCCAAGAGAACACTCCTCGGTTATCGTCACAGTTGTGTATATCGGCACAGCCGTGTATATCCCCCCGCAAGGGGATACCAAGACGACCATCAAGGAACTTCACTGGACTTTAAGCAAACTGGAAACCATATATCCTGAGGCTGCATTAATGGTAGCTGGGGATTTAAACAAAGCTAATTTGACAACAAGGCTACCTAAATTCTATCAGCATATCGATTGCAGTACACGAGCGAGTAACACGCTCGATCATTACTTTTCAAACTTCTGAGATGCACACAAAGGCCCTCCCCGCCCTCCTTTAGGCAAATCTGACCATGACTCCATCTTCTTGTTCCCTTCCTATAGGCAGAAACTAAAACAGGAAGCGCCTGTGCTTAGGTCTATCCAACGCTGGTCTGACCAATCGGATTCCTCAAGATTGCTTCGATTATGTGGTTATGTTCCGGGTAGCCTCAGACAATAACATTGATTGACTCGGTGAGCGAGTTTATTTTTAAACATGTATTTCACCTTTATTTAACCAGGTAGGCTAGTTGAGAACAAGTTCTCATTTACAACTGCGACCTGGCCAAGATAAAGCAAAGCAGGGTGACACAAACAACAACACAAAGTTACACATGGAATAAACAAACATACAGTCAATAATACAATAGAACAAGTCTATATACAGTGTGTGCAAATGAGGTAGGATAAGGGAGGTAAGGCAATAAATAGGCCATAGAGGCGAAATAATTAAATTAAACACCGGAGTGATAGATGGGGCGGCAGGGTAGCCTAGTCGTTAGAGAGTTCAAACCCCCGAGCTGACAAGGTACAAATCTGTCATTCTGCCCCTGAACAGGCAGTTAACCCACTGTTCCTAGGCCGTCATTGAAAATAAGAATTTGTTCTTAACTGACTTTCCTAGTTAAATAAATGTTAAACATTTTTGCGTCTCCTTGTTCGGGCGGCGATCGGTGGTCGTCGTCACCGGCTTTCTAGCTATGTTTCTTTTTCTATGTTGTTTTGTCTTGATTGTACACACCTGGTTCCCATTACATTAATACTATTTTCCCTATTTAACCCTCTGGTTCCCAATATGTTTTGTGCGTGTTTGTTCCTTGTTGAGTGTTAGACTGCTGTGTGGTGTGTTTTCCCTGCGTGGAATTTATGGTTGTTTCTTTTCGAGTAAAGTACGTTATTTTACTCAGTTCTGTGTCCTGCGCCTGACTCCGTCCTCACCGCTGCACACTGACACTTGACAGTTAGTGAGGGAGATATGAGTCTCCAGGTTCAGTGATTTTTTGCAGATCGTTCCAGTCATTGGCAGCAGAGAACTGGAAGGAAAGGCGGCCAAAGTAGGAATTGGCTTTGAGGATGACCAAATCAAATCAAATTCAAATCAAATTTATTTATATAGCCCTTCGTACATCAGCTGATATCTCAAAGTGCTGTACATAAACCCAGCCTAAAACCCCAAACAGCAAGCAATGCAGGTGTAGAAGCACGGTGGCTAGGAAAAACTCCCTAGAAAGGCCAAAACCTAGGAAGAAACCTAGAGAGGAACCAGGCTATGTGGGGTGGCCAGTCCTCTTCTGGCTGTGCCGGGTGGAGATTATAACAAAACATGGTCAAGATGTTCAAATGACCAGTGAAATATACCTGCTTGAGCGCATGCTACCGTTGGGTGCTGCTATGGTGACCAGTGAGCTGAGATAAGACAGGGCATTACCAAGCAAAGACTTATAGATGACCTGGAGCCAGTGGGTTTGGCGACGCGTATGTAGTGAGGGCCAGCCAACGAGAGCATACAGGTCACAGTGGTGGGTAGTATATGGGGCTTTGGTGACAAAACAGATGGCACTGTGATAGACTGCATCCAATTTGCTGAGTAGAATGTTGGAGGCTGTTATGTAAATGACATAGCCGAAAACAAGGATCTGTAGGATAGTCAGTTTTACGAGGATATGTTTGGCAGCATGAGTGAAGGATGCTTTGTTGCGAAATAGGAAGCCGATTCTAGATTTAATTTTAATTTGGGATTGGAGATGCTTAATGTGAGTCTGGAAGGAGAGTTTACAGTCTAACCAGACACCTAGGCATTTGTAGTTGTCCACATATTCTAAGTCAGAACCGTCCAGAGTAGTGATGCTGGACGGGCAGGCAGGTGTGGGCAGCGATCGGTTGAAGAGCATGCATTTAGTTTTACTAGCATTTAAGAGCAGTTGGAGGCCACGGAAGGAGAGTTGTATGGCATTGAAGCTCATCTGGAGGTTAGTTAACACAGTGTCCAAAGAAGGGCCAGAAGTGTACAGAATGGTGTCGTCTGCGTAGAGGTGGATCAGAGAATCACCAGCAGCAAGAGCGACATTGATGTATACAGAGATCAGAGTCGGCCCAAGGATTGAACCCTGTAGCACCCCCATAGAGACTGCCAGAGGTCAGGACAACAGACCCTCCGATTTGACAGTCTGTCTGAGAAGTAGTTGGTGAACCAGGCGAGGCAGTCATTTGAGAAACCAAGGCTGTTGAGTCTGCCAATAAGAATGTGGTGATTGACAGAGTCTAAAACCTTGGCCAGGTCGATGAAAACAGCTGCACAGTATTGTCTCTTATCAATGGCGGTTTTGATATCGTTTAGGACCTTGAGCGTGGCTGAGGTGCACCCCGACCAGCTCGAAAACCAGATTGCGTAGCAATCGGTGATCTGTTTGTTGACTTGGCTTTCGAAGACCTTAGAAAGGCAGGGTAGGATAGATATTGGTCTGTAGCAGTTTGGGTCTAGAGTGTCTCCCCCTTTGAAGAGGGGGTTGATCGCGGCAGCTTTACAATCTTTGGGGATCTCAGACAATACGAAAGAGAGGTTGAATAGGCCAGTAATAGGGAATGCAACAATTTCGGCTGATCATTTTAGAAAGAGAGGTCCAGATTGTCTAGCCCGGCTGATTTGTAGGGGTCCAGATTTTGCATCTCTTTCAGAACATCAGCTATCTGGATTTGGATGAAGGACAAATGGGGGAGGCTTGGGCAAGTTGCTGTTGGGGGTGCAGGGCTGTTGACCGATGTAGGGTTAGCCAGGTGGAAAGCATGGCCAGCTGTAGAAAAATGCATATTGAAATTCTCCATTATAGTGGATTTATCGGTGGTGACAGTGTTTCCTAGCCTCAGTGCAGTGGGCAGCTGGGAGGAGGTGCTCTTACTCTCCATGGACTTTACAGTGTCCCAGAACTTTTTGGAGTTTGTGCTACAGGATGAACATTTCTGTTTGAAAAAGCTAGCCTTAGCTTTCCTAACTGCCTGTGTATATTGGTTCCTAACTTCCCTGAAATGTCTCATATCGTGGGGGCTATTTGATGCCAATGCAGTACACCACAGGATGTTTTTGTGCTGGTCAAGGGCAGTCAGTTCTGGATTGAAGCAACGGCTATATCTGTTCCTGGTTCTACATTTTTTGAATGGGGCATGCTTATTTAAGATTGTGAGGGAAGCACTTTTAAAGAATAACCAGGCATCCCCTACTGATGGAATGAGGTCAATATCCTTACAGGATACCCGGGCCAGGTCGATTAGAAAGGCATGCTCGCTGAAGTGTTTTAGGGAGCGTTTGACAGTGATGAGGGGTGGTCGTTTGGCCGCAGACCCATTACGGATGCAGGCAATGAGGCAGTGATCGCTGAGATCCTGATTGAAGACATGAGGGTGCTTGTCTTTACGGATTTGGGGTTGTACCTGGTAGGTTCATTAATAATTTGTGTGAGATTGACTGCATCAAGCTTAGATTGTAGGATGGCGGGGTGTTAAGGATGTCCCAGCACAAGCTCTGAAAATAGGGGGGCAATGGGGGGCAATCAATTCACATATGGTGTCCAGGGCACAGCTGAGGGCAGAGGGTGGTCTATTGCAAGTGGCGAAGGTGAGAGACTTGTTTCTGGAAAGGTGGATTTTTATAAGTGGAAGCTCAAATTATTTGGCACAGACCTGGAAAGTAAGACTCTGCAGGCTATCTCTGCAGTAGATTGCAACACCGACCCCTTTGGTAGTTCTATCTGGTAGGAAAATGTTATAGTTAGGGATGGAAATTTCAGGGTTTTTGGTGGTTTTCCTAAGCCAGGATTCAGACATGGCTAGGACATCCGGATTGGCAGAATGTGCTAAAGCAGTGAATAAAACAAACTTAGGGAGGAGGCTTCTAATGTTAACATGCATGAAACCAAGGCTTTTACGGTTACAGAAGTCACCAAATGATAGCGCCTGGGGAATGGGAGTGGAGCTAGGCACTGCAGGGGCTGAATTAACCTCTACATCACCAGAGGAACAGAGGAGGAGTAGGACAAGGGTACGGCTAAAGTCTATAAGAACTGGTCGTCTAGTACGTTCGGAACAGAGAGTAAAATGAGCAGGTTTCTGTGCACGGTAGAATAGATTCAAGGCATAATGTACAGACGAAGGTATGGTAGGATGTGAATACAGTGGAGGTAAACCTATGCATTGAGTGACGATGAGAGAGATTGTCAGGACTTCTGCCGAAGTTGGTTACTCTCCTTGTTCGGGGGGTGTTCGGAGGTCGACGTCACCGGTCTTCTAGCCATCATCAATTCATTTTACATGTTCCATTTGTTTTGTCTTGTTTTCACACTCACCTGGTTTCAATTCCCTAAATTACATGTTGTGTATTTTCCCTCTGTTTTCCCCCATGTCCTTGTCAGGAATTGTTTGTTGTATGTATTGGTGCCAAGTATGTTACGGTGTGCGACGGGTTTTTACCCACTTTCTTTATCATGTATGTTGGTTTTCGGAGTTTGTAAGCATATATTAAATAACTCCGTTTTTACCAATTTCGTTCTCGTGCGCCTGACTTCCCTGCCACCAGCACGCACCCCATTACAGAGATATTGTCTCTAGAAACATCATTTAAACCAGGTGAGGTCACTGCAGTGTGGGAGGTGGAACTAAAGGGTTAGCTAAGGCATATTGAGCAGGCTTAGAGGCTCTACAGTGAAATAAGGCAATAATCAATAACCAAAACAGCAATGGACAAGGCATATTGACATTAGGTAGAAGCATGCGTAGCCGAGTGATCATAGGTGTCCAGTGATTGGCTTGGCGGGCTGGAAACACAGCGATTCAGACAGCTAGCGGGCCGGGGATGTAAGGAGTGTGGTGAGTCAACATGGCAGAGAGGAGGGTGGTGTTTCTCTACCAGTAGGGTGAGTCAACATGGTAGAGAGGAGGGTGGTGTTTCTCTACCAGTAGGGTGAGTCAACATGACAGAGAGGAGGGTGGTGTTTCTCTACCAGTAGGGTGAGTCAACATGACAGAGAGGAGGGTGGTGTTTCTCTACCAGTAGGGTCAGTCAACATGAGAGGAGGGTGGTGTTTCTCTACCAGTAGGGTGAGTCAAAATGACAGAGAGGAGGATGGTGTTTCTCTAACAGTAGGGTGAGTCAACATGACAGAGAAGAGGATGGTGTTTCTCTAACAGTAGGGTGAGTCAACATGACAGAGAGGAGGGTGGTGTTTCTCTACCAGTAGGGTGAGTCAACATGAGAGGAGGGTGGTGTTTCTCTACCAGGAGGGTGGTGTTTCTCTACCAGTAGGGTGAGTCAACATGACAGAGAGGAGGGTGGTGTTTCTCTACCAGTAGGGTGAGTCAACATGACAGAGAGGAGGGTGGTGTTTCTCTACCAGTAGGGTGAGTCAACATGACAGAGAGGAGGGTGGTGTTTCTCTACCAGTAGGGTGAGTCAACATGACAGAGAGGAGGATGGTGTTTCTCTAACAGTAGGGTGAGTCAACATGACAGAGAGGAGGGTGGTGTTTCTCTACCAGTAGGGTGAGTCAACATGAGAGGAGGGTGGTGTTTCTCTACCAGGAGGGTGGTGTTTCTCTACCAGTAGGGTGAGTCAACATGACAGAGAGGAGGGTGGTGTTTCTCTACCAGTAGGGAGAGTCAACATGACAGAGAGGAGGGTGGTGTTTCTCTACCAGTAGGGTGAGTCAACAAATCAAATCAAATTTTATTTGTCACATACACATGGTTAGCAGATGTTAATGCGAGTGTAGCGAAATGCTTGTGCTTCTAGTTCCGACAATGCAGTAATAACAAGTAATCTAACTAACAATTCCAAAACTACTGTCTTGTACACAGTGTAAGGGGATAAAGAATATGTACATAAGGATATATGAATGAGTGATGGTACAGAGCAGCATAGGCAAGGTACAGTAGATGGTATCGGGTACAGTATGTACAAATGAGATGAGTATGTAAACAAAGTGGCATAGTATAGTATAAAGTGGCTAGTGATACATGTATTACATAAGGATACCGTCGATGATATAGAGTACAGTATATACGTATGCATATGAGATGAATAATGTAGGGTAAGTAACATTTATATAAGGTAGCATTGTTTAAAGTGGCTAGTGATATATTTACATCATTTCCCATCAATTCCCATTATTAAAGTGGCTGGAGTTGAGTCAGTGTCAGTGTGTTGGCAGCAGCCACTCAGTGTTAGTGGTGGCTGTTTAACAGTCTGATGGCCTTGAGATAGAAGCTGTTTTTCAGTCTCTCGGTCCCAGCTTTGATGCACCTGTACTGACCTCGCCTTCTGGATGATAGCGGGGTGAACAGGCAGTGGCTCGGGTGGTTGATGTCCTTGATGATCTTTATGGCCTTCCTGTGACATCGGGTGGTGTAGGTGTCCTGGAGGGCAGGTAGTTTGCCCCCGGTGATGCGTTGTGCAGACCTCACTACCCTCTGGAGAGCCTTACGGTTGAGGGCGGTGCAGTTGCCATACCAGGCGGTGATACAGCCCGCCAGGATGCTCTCGATTGTGCATCTGTAGAAGTTTGTGAGTGCTTTTGGTGACAAGCCGAATTTCTTCAGCCTCCTGAGGTTGAAGAGGCGCTGCTGCGCCTTCTTCACGATGCTGTCTGTGTGAGTGGACCAATTCAGTTTGTCTGTGATGTGTATGCCGAGGAACTTAAAACTTGCTACCCTCTCCACTACTGTTCCATCGATGTGGATAGGGGGGTGTTCCCTCTGCTGTTTCCTGAAGTCCACAATCATCTCCTTAGTTTTGTTGACGTTGAGTGTGAGGTTGTTTTCCTGACACCACACTCCGAGGGCCCTCACCTCCTCCCTGTAGGCCGTCTCATCGTTGTTGGTAATCAAGCCTACCACTGTTGTGTCGTCCGCAAACTTGATGATTGAGTTGGAGGCGTGCGTGGCCACGCAGTCGTGGGTGAACAGGGAGTACAGGAGAGGGCTCAGAACGCAACCTTGTGGGGCCCCAGTGTTGAGGATCAGCGGGGAGGAGATGTTGTTGCCTACCCTCACCACCTGGGGGCGGCCCGTCAGGAAGTCCAGTACCCAGTTGCACAGGGCGGGGTCGAGACCCAGGGTCTCGAGCTTGATGACGAGCTTGGAGGGTACTATGGTGTTGAATGCCGAGCTGTAGTCGATGAACAGCATTCTCACATAGGTATTCCTCTTGTCCAGATGGGTTAGGGCAGTGTGCAGTGTGGTTGAGATTGCATCGTCTGTGGACCTATTTGGGCGGTAAGCAAATTGGAGTGGGTCTAGGGTGTCAGGTAGGGTGGAGGTGATATGGTCCTTGACTAGTCTCTCAAAGCACTTCATGATGACGGATGTGAGTGCTACGGGGCGGTAGTCATTTAGCTCAGTTACCTTAGCTTTCTTGGGAACAGGAACAATGGTGGCCCTCTTGAAGCATGTGGGAACAGCAGACTGGTATAGGGATTGATTGAATATGTCCGTAAACACACCGGCCAGCTGGTCTGCGCATGCTCTGAGGGCGCGGCTGGGGATGCCATCTGGGCCTGCAGCCTTGCGAGGGTTAACACGTTTAAATGTCTTACTCACCTCGGCTGCAGTGAAGGAGAGACCGCATGTTTTCGTTGCAGGCCGTGTCAGTGGCACTGTATTGTCCTCAAAGCGGGCAAAAAAGTTATTTAGTCTGCCTGGGAGCAAGACATCCTGGTCCGTGACTGGGCTGGGTTTCTTCCTGTAGTCCGTGATTGACTGTAGACCCTGCCACATGCCTCTTGTGTCTGAGCCGTTGAATTGAGATTCTACTTTGTCTCTGTACTGGCGCTTAGCTTGTTTGATAGCCTTGCGGAGGGAATAGCTGCACTGTTTGTATTCGGTCATGTTACCAGACACCTTGCCCTGATTAAAAGCAGTGGTTCGCGCTTTCAGTTTCACACGAATGCTGCCATCAATCCACGGTTTCTGGTTAGGGAATGTTTTAATCGTTGCTATGGGAACGACATCTTCAACGCACGTTCTAATGAACTCGCACACCGAATCAGCGTATTCGTCAATGTTGTTATCTGACGCAATACGAAACATCTCCCAGTCCACGTGATGGAAGCAGTCTTGGAGTGTGGAGTCAGCTTGAGAGGAGGGTGGTGTTTCTCTACCAGTAGGGTGAGTCAACATGACAGAGAGGAGGGTGGTGTTTCTCTACCAGTAGGGTGAGTCAACATGTTTTTCTACTTGCTGGAATGCGCATGCACACACACAGAAACCAGAACCATGGACAGCCACATCATATTTAGCTTACGTTGATTGGACCAAATAATTATTGGTATCTTTTAGTGTATTAGACTAAGCAGAGGTGATTTGATGATGTAAGCTGTATCACATCCGCTCGTGATTGGGAGTCCCATAGGGCAGCACATAATTTGCCCAGTGTCGTCCAGGTTTGGCCGGGGTAGGCCGTCATTGTAAATACAAATTTGTTCTTAACTGACTTGCCTATTTAAATAAATGTAGAAGTTGTAATGGTGCTGGAATAGTGAAGGTCGCTGCTATTTTCTTTGCGACTTGCGGCAACTCTCCATGGTTCTAAATCAGTAGTTGTTTAGTGGTCTGAAAATGTCAGACACATTATCTTGCTTCAACATGTTTTAGGTCTGTAACTGTCTGTTACTGTACACGCATATGCTTTGTGGACTCCACTGGACAGATGTGGCTCTCTGGTTTTGTGATAAATTTGATTCTGCCACTGTGTATTCTAATTGTCTCGGCCTTAGCCTTATATACCACGGTAAAGGCATATGAACTAACAGGTTATAGAGCAAACAACACAGTCATCACAGCACATACTGTAGTTTGTAACATGTTTTTTTTCTTGCTTGGCTTCCCCAGTGATTTAAGAGAGGACAAGTTCAGGGAGAAGAGGGGGGAGAGAGGACAAGTAGAGGGGGGAGAGAGGACAAGTAGAGGGGGGAGAGAGGACAAGTGGAGGGGGGAGAGAGGACAAGTAGAGGGGGGAGAGAGGACAAGTTCAGGGAGAAGAGGGGGGAGAGAGGACAAGTAGAGGGGGGAGAGAGGACAAGTAGAGGGGGGAGAGAGGACAAGTAGAGGGGGAGAGAGGACAAGTAGAGGGGGGAGAGAGGACAAGTTCAGGGAGAAGAGGGGGGAGAGAGGACAAGTAGAGGGGGGAGAGAGGGCAAGTTCAGGGAGAAGAGGGGGGAGAGAGGACAAGTAGAGGGGGGAGAGAGGACAAGTAGAGGGGGGAGAGAGGACAGGTTCAGGGAGAAGAGGGGGGAGAGAGGACAAGTAGAGGGGGGAGAGAGGACAAGTTCAGGGAGAAGAGGGGGAGAGAGGACAAGTAGAGGGGGGAGAGAGGACAAGTAGAGGGGGGAGAGAGGACAAGTTCAGGGGGAAGAGGGGGGAGAGAGGACAAGTGGAGGGAGAAGAGGGGGGAGAGAGGACAAGTAGAGGGGGAGAGAGGACACGTTCAGGGAGAAGAGGGGGGAGAGAGGACAAGTAGAGGGGGGAGAGAGGACAAGTGGAGGGAGAAGAGGGGGAGAGAGGACAAGTAGAGGGGGGAGAGAGGACAAGTGGAGGGAGAAGAGGGGGGAGAGAGGACAAGTGGAGGGAGAAGAGGGGGAGAGAGGACAAGTAGAGGGGGGAGAAAGGACAAGTGGAGGGAGAAGAGGGGGGAGAGAGGACAAGTAGAGGGGGGAGAGAGGACAAGTTCAGGGAGAAGAGGGGGGAGAGAGGACAAGTAGAGGGGGAGAGAGGACAAGTTCAGGGAGAAGAGGGGGGAGAGAGGACAAGAAGAGGGGGGGGGGAGAACACGTTCAGGGAGAAGAGGGGGGAGAGAGGACAAGTAGAGGGGGGAGAGAGGACAAGTGGAGGGAGAAGAGGGGGGAGAGAGAACAAGTAGAGGGGGGAGAGAGGACAAGTGGAGGGAGAAGAGGGGGGAGAGAGGACAAGTGGAGGGAGAAGAGGGGGGAGAGAGGACAAGTAGAGGGGGAGAAAGGACAAGTGGAGGGAGAAGAGGGGGGAGAGAGGACAAGTAGAGGGGGGAGAGAGGACAAGTTCAGGGAGAAGAGGGGGGAGAGAGGACAAGTAGAGGGGGGAGAGAGGACAAGTGGAGGGAGAAGAGGGGGGAGAGAGGACGAGTAGAGGGGGAGAGAGGACAAGTGGAGGAAGAAGAGGGGGGAGAGAGGACAAGTGGGGGGAGAGAGGACAAGTGGAGGCAGAAGAGGGGGGAGAGAGCAACATAATTCACAAACGTACTTCTATTGCAGTCAGTCTGTGAATGATATCATAAAAATGGGATGCCAGGTTGCCAAAATGTGTCTGTGTGATGTGTGTGATGATGATGGTGGTGGGCTGGTATTCAGTGAGTGTGATATAGCAGGGTTGTATTTGGAGTGCTAGGGACAGGGAGAGTAGTGTCTAGGCCTCGGGGCTAAACGTGCTATGGGCAGAGGGATATGGAGGGGTTGATCTGAAACACAGAAAGTCTATTTTCCTCATGTTCAAATACAAACATAAATGGTGTACCTGCTGTCCCAAATGCCCCCACAGGAGGGCGATATATACACTACATGCACTGATCTTAGTTTGGTTACAATACACTGATCTTAGCTTGGTTACTTGTTACATACTTGTTACATTAGTCTCTCACCTTGTGTTTACATGCAATGCAATGTATACTTTACTTGATCTAATATAAATATTAAACATTGTCTGTTTGATTAATCTATAGTCCATTCTAGCAGGGGGGCAAAGTCTGCAAGAAGAATGTGCATGACAATCATCGATTTAGTAGTTAACTTGTGTTGCTGATCATAATTTAACATTTAGTCCAAAACGCTCCTCTGGTTTTGGTTAGTAATCCTGTATCTTTGGGACGGGACGACCCTAAACGTAACCTTAACCCATACATTTAACCTCAATTTAACCATAAATCCCTTTCCTAACCATAACCATTTTACATTTCAACTTCAATATGGTAGATATGGTAGGGACGTTCCAAGGATCCCCAGTAGCAAGGACCCTCCGACGTTTCATGCCAAGGCAGAGGGCGTTACATGTATTCTTGGTAGTTAGAGTCTTTTCACCCTAGCATTCCAGGGACCTTTAGAGAAAAATGCGAGCTTTTGTAACTACATTTCCCTACAGCTCCCTCGGCGTCATCTCTGCTCACCGCCTTCCCTCCCACTTTTGTTGGTCCGTGAGGAAGTCGCAAGATGGCTGACATCGCTTGAAAGTATGTCTCCTTCCTCAACATGAAGTCGTGAGTGTGGAAGAAAGCGAGGGAGGCACCATCGGCCGTTTGTTTTTAATTAACTTTTTAATTTTTTTAATTTCTGCCGTTAATTTCTCCAAACATCCATTTCATTTCGCGTCGTCTCTGTCCCAGAGTTGTCTTTGAGAGTTGACGCGTCAAGTCACGCCGGGGACCCAGCTCGCAACAGCGGTTAACGTTAGCCAGCGAGATAGCTGGTTAGCTAGCTAACTAAATCATATTTTTGATATCCCATCGGCCTGCTAACTAGCACGTCTCATTAATATGAAATAGTCTAACTGTTCTAATATCAATATACTGTCAGATTAAGATTTACTCGACCGTCATGTTCGCCAACTAATGCGCAACGTTTCTTCGTGTGAATCAGGATTATAATTTTGGAGTAAATCATACCATTACTATAGTTAGCCACTAGCCATCACCAGTTATCAACATTTCATGTGTTATTACCTAGCTAGCTAGCTGGTTAGAGGGGAAGTTAAACTTTAGCCGGAGAATTAGACTAGCTGGCTTTGCTGGCAGTTGACCAACATACTGCTAGGGATGGACACACAATTGTACTCACACGACCAAATATAGAAGATTGGCTTTGCACACTAACTAGTTAGCTAGCTTTCTTACTTGCTGTTAGGAAGTACACCTCTCGGCCTGGCCAACTAGCGTGCTAGGCTAGTTTGCCTTTGCAGGGTTGGTCACTCGTATCAGAGTTGAGGGTGGCAGCAGCTAGGTGCAGCAACAGTCGTTCAGTCAGTCACACAGAGAGATACGTTAGCTAGCTGCCAGGTTCTAGCTAGTTACAGTCTCGACTCTCACATCAGCTATCACCACGGCGTTCCGAACGTACCCGGAGCCCCCCTCCCCTGGCCAGACCCACCGGCTCAACAACACCGGGATGGGTGTGCAGGGCTTCCAGGAGTATCTTGAGAAACGGTGTCCCGGGGCAGCTGTCCCCGTGGACCTCCTCAAACTAGCCCGTACACCGGGCCGCCAGCCCCCGCACCACCACCCCCATCACCCCGGCCCTATGCCTCCTCCACCCCCGGCCCGGATACTCATCGATGCTGACTCCGGCCTGCAGCGGCTGTACGGCGGCTACCAGACGGACTGGGTGTGCGGCGGGGAGTGGAACGCAATGCTGGGATACCTGTCCGCTCTGTCCCAGGCCTGTCTGTACCAGGGTGGGCTTGAGCTGGTCGTGGTGTTCAACGGGACCCTGGGGAAGGAACGGTGGCCGGAGTGGGCGCGCCGGGCCCAGGGGCAACGCCAGACAGCCCAGCTCATAGTCAATCATGTTGGCAGCAAGGCAACTCCGCCTCCCCGTGCTTGGTTCCTGCCCCCAGCCTGCCTCAGCCACTGTGTCCGCCTCGCCATGTTTCGCTTCAGAGTGCGGGTGAGTAAAGAGCAATAGCTGCTTCCCCATTCATAGAGGCTATCTACCTTTAACGCCTATTGATGAAGGCCTCTTCTTCCTGGGGGACTTCTGTTAAAAGCCCAAATGCTTGCTCTAGACGTCAATACGCATCACTTACGATACAGTTTTGGAAACGTAAGGAAAGTAAATCAATTTTTTTTGGTCATATACACATTTAGTAGATGTTATTGCAGGTGTAGCGAAATGCTTGTCTTTTTAGCTCCAACAGGGCAGTAATATCTAACAAATCACAACAATACACACAAACCTCAAAGTAAAATAATGAATTAAGGAATATATAAATATTAGGTTAAGCATTGACTAAAATACAATAGAATACAGTATATACAGTGGGGCCAACAAGTATTTAGTCAGCCATCAATTGTGCAAGTTCTCCCACTTAAAAAGATGAGGCCTGTAATTTTCATCATAGGTACACTTCAACTATGACAGACAAAATGAGAAAAAAAAATCCAGAAAATCACATTGTAGGATTTTTTATTTATTTATTTGCAAATTATGGTGGAAAATAAGTATTTGGTCAATAACAAAAGTATCTCAGTACTTTGTTATATACCCTTTGTTGGCAATGACAGAGGTCAAACGTTTTCTGTAAGTCTTCACAAGGTTTTCACACACTGTTGCTGGTATTTTGTCCCATTCCTCCATGCAGATCTCCTCTAGAGCAGTGATGTTTTGGGGCTGTTGCTGGGCAACACGGACTTTCAACTCCCTCCAAAGATTTTCTATGGGGTTGAGATCTGGAGACTGGCTAGGCCACTCCAGGACCTTGAAATGCTTCTTACGAAGCCACTCCTTCGTTGCCCGGGCGGTGTGTTTGGGATCATTGTCATGCTGAAAGACCCAGCCGCGTTTCATCTTCAATGCCCTTGCTGATGGACGGAGGTTTTCACTCAAAATCTCACGATACATGGCCCCATTCATTCTTTCCTTTACACGGATCAGTCGTCCTGGTCCCTTTGCAGAAAAACATCCGCAAAGCATGATGTTTCCACCCCCATGCTTCACAGTAGGTATGGTGTTCTTTGGATGCAACTCAGAATTCTTTGTCCTCCAAACACGACGAGTTGAGTTTTTACCAAAAAGTTATATTTTGGTTTCATCTGACCATATGACATTCTCCCAATCTTCTTCTGGATCATCCAAATGCTCTCTAGCAAACTTCAGACGGGCCTGGACATGCACTGGCTTAAGCAGGGGGACAAGTCTGGCACTGCAGGATTTGAGTCCCTGGCGGCGTAGTGTGTTACTTTGGTCCCAGCTCTCTGCAGGTCATTCACTAGGTCCCCCCATGTGGTTCTGGGATTTTTGCTCACCGTTCTTGTGATCATTTTGACCCCTCGGGGTGAGATCTTGCGTGGAGCCCCAGATCGAGGGAGATTATCAGTGGTCTTGTATGTCTTCCATTTCCTAATAATTGCTCCCACAGTTGATTTATTCAAACCAAGCTGCTTACCTATTGCAGATTCAGTCTTCCCAGCCTGGTGCAGGTCTACAATTTTGTTTCAGGTGTCCTTTGACAGCTCTTTGGTCTTGGCCATAGTGGAGTTTGGAGTGTGACTGAGGTTGTGGACAGGTGTCTTTTATACCGATAACAAGTTCAAACAGGTGCCATTAATACAGGTAACGAGTGGAGGACAGAGGAGCCCCTTAAAGAAGAAGTTACAGGTCTGTGAGAGCCAGAAATCTTGCTTGTTTGTAGGTGACCAAATACTTATTTTCCACCATAATTTGAAAATAAATTCATTAAAAATCCTACAATGTGATTTTCTGGATTTTTTTTCTCATTTTGTCTGTCATAGTTGAAGTGTACCTATGATGAAAATTACAGGCCTCTCATCATTTTAAGTGGGAGAACTTGCACAATTGGTGGCTGACTAAATACTTTCTGCCCCACTGTACATATGAGATGAGTAAAGCAGTATGTAAACATTATTAAAGTGACTAGTGATTTCAAGTCTATGTATATAGGGCAGCAGATTCTAATGCTTCGATCACACCGACAGTGTCATTGCGTTTTGGTACACCAGAATGACATTTGTTTCCAATGAAACGCTGCGTTTGCTTTGCAGCATTGTGTTGCAGAGGCAGTTGCAGTACGTTCGGTGTGGTGCGTACTTTGGATTTTCAAATGTATGCGTCAAACTGTATTCGTAGACAGCTTGACAGAAATGGTAGCAGAAGGTGAATGTTGAACTTTTGTTGCAGACACATCCAGATGATGCTGCGTACTATTTTGCACAATGATGCTGTCGGTGTGTTAGAAGCGTAGGTGCAGGGTTACGTAACCGGGTGGAAGCTGTCTAGTGATGGCTATTTGACCTGTTGTGACTAGGGGGCAGTGTTTTCATTTTTGGAAAAATAACGTTCCCAAAGTACACAGGATATTTTGTCAGGACAAGATGCTAGAATATGCATATAATTGACACCTTAGGATAGAAAACACTAAAGTTTCCAAAACTGTAAAAATGTTATCTGTGAGTATAACAGAACTGGCGAAAGCCTGAGAAAAATCCAATCCATTTTTCCTCTCGCTCCTACTGAAAAACCAATTGTCCCGGTGGGTATAACAGAACTGGCGAAAGCCAGAGAGAGAAATCCAATCCGGAAGTGACTAATCTTTTGAAAGCTCTGCGTTCCGATGCGTCCCTATTGAGCAGTGAATGGGCTATCAACCAGATTGTCATATATATATATATATATATATATGACAAATTTGTTTTAACCTTTATTTAACTAGGCAAGTCAGTTAAGAACAAATTCTTTTTTTCAATGACGGCCCCTGAACTGCCTGTTCAGGGGCAGAACGACAGATTTGTACCTTGTCAGCTCGGGGGTTTGAACTTGCAACCTTCCGGTTACTAGTCCAACGCTCTAACCACTAGGCTACCCTGCCGCCCCTATTATCGAATAGATGTTTGAAAAACACCTTGAGGATTCATTATAAACAACGTTTGCCATGTTTCTGTCAATATTGTGGAGCTAATTTGGAATATTTTCCGGCGCTGTCGTGACCGCAACCTTCAAACGTGAAGAACAAAAGGAGCTATTTCGCCTACAAAAATAATATTTTTGGAAAAAAGGAACATTTGCTATCTAACTGGGAGTCTCGTAAGTGAAAACATCCGAAGCTCATCAAAGGTAAACAATTTAATTTGATTGCTTTTCTGATTTTCGTGACCAAGTTACCTTCTGCTAGCTGGACATAATGCTATGCTAGGCTATCGATAAACTTTACAAATGCTTGTCTTGCTTTGGCTGTAAAGCATATTTTGAAAATCTGAGATGGCAGGGTGATTATTAACAAAAGGCTAAGCTGTGTTTTAATATATTTCACTTGTGATTTTCATGAATAGGAATATTTTCTAGTAATATTTATGTCCATTGCTTTATGCTAATTAGTGTAAGATGATGACAACGATCCCGGGATGGGAGTTACAACAACTTAACAGTCTAATTGCCTTGAAATAGAAGCTGTTTTTCAGTCGCTCTGTCCCAGCTATGATGCACCTGTATTGACCTCGCCTTCTGGATGATAGTGGGGTGAACAGGCAGTGGCTCGGTGGTGGTTGTCCTTGATCTTTTTGGCCTTCCTGTGACATTGGGTGGTGTAGGTGTCCTTGAGGGCAGGTAGTTTGACCATGGTGATGTGTTGGGCAGACCACACCACCTTCTGGAGAGCCCTGCGGTTGAGGGCGGTGTAGTTGCAGTACTGGGTGTTGATATCGTCCGACAGGATGCTCTCGATTGGTCACCTGTAAAGGTTTGTGAGGGTTTTAGGTAGGAATGCACAATATATCGGTAAGCATATGGGAAACGGCCGACGTTAGCTAAAAATGCCAACGTCGGCATCAGCCTGATGTCTAGTTTAACACCGATGTCAAAGCTAACATGCATACCTATATAACGTAGGTAGATGACGTAATGACAACGAACAAAAGCAGAATAATACAAAGTGCACACTTCCAACAACTAATCAAGTTCAAGTCGAGCAGTCATTTCAAAGGGTAAGAAAATTTCAGCAAGACAACTCAATGGCAACATCCATTAACGCCAAGATAATGGAATTCATTGCACTTGACAATCAACCGTTCTCTGTCGTGGATGATGTTGGCTTTTGCCGACTGGTCGAGCACCTCGAGCCCCGGTACACACTACCAAGTAGGTACTATTCTTCAGATTTTGCCCTACCCGAATTACACAGTATTGTTGAAACTGACTGGAGAAAGAAGCTCAACTGTGTCTGCAGCAGACGTGAAACCCCTCTGTCATGGCATTGAAACGCCTGCTCAACAAAACTGCCCACACAGACCGTGGGGTTAAAATTGCAAAAGTACTCAAGGCTGTGAACAAGCGGTGGCATTCTCTATGAGCCTCTACTGTGTCGCCACCATGCTAGATGCCAGGTACAAGGACCGCTACTGTGTCGGCACCATGCTCGATGCTAGGTACAAGGACCGCTACTGTGTCGCCACCATGCTAGATGCTAGGTACAAGGACCTCTACTGTGTCACCACCATGCTAGATGCTAGGTACAAGGACCGCTACTGTGTCGCCACCATGCTAGATGCTAGGTACAAGGACCGCTACTGTGTCGCCACCATGCTAGATGCTAGGTACAAGGACCGCTACTGTGTCGCCATCATGCTAGATGCTAGGTACAAGGACCGCTACTGTGTCGCCACCATGCTAGATGCTAGGTACAAGGACCGCTACTGTGTCGCCACCATGCTCGATGCCAGGTACAAGGACCGCTACTTCGATGCAGACAAGAAACAGGGTTTACGTGACGTTAAACACAGCTGGACAAGATGGAAACGGACACAGTGACAGTGCAGAGGAAGAGAGACCACGGATAGACAGCTGAAACTTCACTGCTTGACATTTATGAGACTGAACAAATAAACAACGAAACAGCACAGCAAGTATGTGAAAGAAATAGGTTTTGATTATGTTTTACTGGTAATTGGGGACCTACGTAAATGCCAACAAAATAACATTTTTGTCGGTGTGTAAAAACTATTTAACTGTACTAGAATGCTTAAAAAGCTGCAAAATATGTAAATATCGGTATCAGGTTTTTGGCAAGGAAAATATCAGATATCGGTATCGTGCAAAAATTCCATATCGGTGCATCCCTAGTTTTAGGTGCATGAGGGTTTTAGGTGCCAAGCCAAATATCTCCAGCCTCCTGAGGTTGAAGAGGTGCTGTTGCGCCGCCTTCACCACACTGTCTGTGTGCATGGACCATTTCAGATCGTCGGTGATGTGTATGCTGAGGAACTTGAAGCTTTCCACCTGCTCCACTGCGGTCCCGTCAATGTGGATAGGGGGGTGCTCCTTTGTTTTGTCGACATTGAATGAGAGGTTATTTTCCTGGCACCACACTCCCAGAGCCCTCACCTACTCCCTGTAGGCTGTCTCATCAAATCAAATCAAATCAAATCAAATTTTATTTGTCACATACACATGGTTAGCAGATGTTAATGCGAGTGTAGTGAAATGCTTGTGCTTCTAGTTCCGACAATGCAGTAATAACAAGTAATCTAACTAACAATTCCAAAACTACTGTCTTGTACACAGTGTAAGGGGATAAAGAATATGTACATAAGGATATATGAATGAGTGATGGTACAGAGCAGCATAGGCAAGATACAGTAGATGGTATCGGGTACAGTATGTATAAATGAGATGAGTATGTAAACAAAGTGGCATAGTTTAAAGTGGCTAGTGATACATGTATTACATAAGGATACAGTCGATGATATAGAGTACAGTATATACGTATGCATATGAGATGAATAATGTAGGGTAAGTAACATTATATAAGGTAGCATTGTTTAAAGTGGCTAGTGATATATTTACATCATTTCCCATCAATTCCCATTATTAAAGTGGCTGGAGTTGAGTCAGTGTCAGTGTGTGTGTTGGCAGCAGCCACTCAGTGTTAGTGGTGGCTGTTTAACAGTCTGATGGCCTTGAGATAGAAGCTGTTTTTCAGTCTCTCGGTCCCAGCTTTGATGCACCTGTACTGACCTCGCCTTCTGGATGATAGCGGGGTGAACAGGCAGTGGCTCGAGTGGTTGATGTCCTTGATGATCTTTATGGCCTTCCTGTGACATCGGGTGGTGTAGGTGTCCTGGAGGGCAGGTAGTTTGCCCCCGGTGATGCGTTGTGCAGACCTCACTACCCTCTGGAGAGCCTTACGGTTGAGGGCGGTGCAGTTGCCATACCAGGCGGTGATACAGCCCGCCAGGATGCTCTCGATTGTGCATCTGTAGAAGTTTGTGAGTGCTTTTGGTGACAAGCCGAATTTCTTCAGCCTCCTGAGGTTGAAGAGGCGCTGCTGCGCCTTCTTCACGATGCTGTCTGTGTGAGTGGACCAATTCAGTTTGTCTGTGATGTGTATGCCGAGGAACTTAAAACTTGCTACCCTCTCCACTACTGTTCCATCGATGTGGATAGGGGGGTGTTCCCTCTGCTGTTTCCTGAAGTCCACAATCATCTCCTTAGTTTTGTTGACGTTGAGTGTGAGGTTATTTTCCTGACACCACACTCCGAGGGCTCTCACCTCCTCCCTGTAGGCCGTCTCGTCGTTGTTGGTAATCAAGCCTACCACTGTTGTGTCGTCCGCAAACTTGATGATTGAGTTGGAGGCGTGCGTGGCCACGCAGTCGTGGGTGAACAGGGAGTACAGGAGAGGGCTCAGAACGCACCCTTGTGGGGCCCCAGTGTTGAGGATCAGCGGGGAGGAGATGTTGTTGCCTACCCTCACCACCTGGGGGCGGCCCGTCAGGAAGTCCAGTACCCAGTTGCACAGGGCGGGGTCGAGACCCAGGGTCTCGAGCTTGATGACGAGCTTGGAGGGTACTATGGTGTTGAATGCCGAGCTGTAGTCGATGAACAGCATTCTCACATAGGTATTCCTCTTGTCCAGATGGGTTAGGGCAGTGTGCAGTGTGGTTGAGATTGCATCGTCTGTGGACCTATTTGGGCGGTAAGCAAATTGGAGTGGGTCTAGGGTGTCAGGTAGGGTGGAGGTGATATGGTCCTTGACTAGTCTCTCAAAGCACTTCATGATGACGGATGTGAGTGCTACGGGGCGGTAGTCGTTTAGCTCAGTTACCTTAGCTTTCTTGGGAACAGGAACAATGGTGGCCCTCTTGAAGCATGTGGGAACAGCAGACTGGTATAGGGATTGATTGAATATGTCCGTAAACACACCGGCCAGCTGGTCTGCGCATGCTCTGAGGGCGCGGCTGGGGATGCCGTCTGGGCCTGCAGCCTTGCGAGGGTTAACACGTTTAAATGTCTTACTCACCTCGGCTGCAGTGAAGGAGAGACCGCATGTTTTCGTTGCAGGCCGTGTCAGTGGCACTGTATTGTCCTCAAAGCGGGCAAAAAAGTTATTTAGTCTGCCTGGGAGCAAGACATCCTGGTCCGTGACTGGGCTGGATTTCTTCCTGTAGTCCGTGATTGACTGTAGACCCTGCCACATGCCTCTTGTGTCTGAGCCGTTGAATTGAGATTCTACTTTGTCTCTGTACTGGCGCTTAGCTTGTTTGATAGCCTTGCGGAGGGAATAGCTGCACTGTTTGTATTCGGTCATGTTACCAGACACCTTGCCCTGATTAAAAGCAGTGGTTCGCGCTTTCAGTTTCACACGAATGCTGCCATCAATCCACGGTTTCTGGTTAGGGAATGTTTTAATCGTTGCTATGGGAACGACATCTTCAACGCACGTTCTAATGAACTCGCACACCGAATCAGCGTATTTGTCAATGTTGTTATCTGACGCAATACGAAATATCTCCCAGTCCACGTGATGGAAGCAGTCTTGGAGTGTGGAGTCAGCTTGGTCGGACCAGCGTTGGACAGACCTCAGCGTGGGAGCCTCTTGTTTTAGTTTCTGTCTGTAGGCAGGGATCAACAAAATGGAGTCGTGGTCAGCTTTTCCGAAAGAGGGGCGGGGCAGGGCCTTATATGCGTCGCGGAAGTTAGAGTAACAATGATCCAAGGTCTTTCCTCCCCTGATTGCGCAATCAATATGCTGATAAAATTTTGGGAGTCTTGTTTTCAGATTAGCCTTGTTAAAATCCCCAGCTACAATGAATGCAGCCTCCGGATAAATCGTTTCCAGTTTGCAGAGAGTTAAATAAAGTTTGTTCAGAGCCATCGATGTGTCTGCTTGGGGGGGGATATATACGGCTGTGATTATAATCGAAGAGAATTCTCTTGGTAGATAATGCGGTCTACATTTGATTGTGAGGAATTCTAAATCAGGTGAACAGAAGGATTTGAGTTCCTGTATGTTTCTTTCATCACACCATGTCACGTTGGCCATGAGGCATACGCCTCCGCCCCTCTTCTTACCAGAAAGATGTTTGTTTCTGTCAGCGCGATGTGTGGAGAAACCCGTTGGCTGCACCGCTTCGGATAGAGTCTCTCCAGTGAGCCATGTTTCAGTGAAGCAAAGGACGTTACAGTCTCTGATGTCCCTCTGGAATGCTACCCTTGCTCGGATTTCATCAACCTTGTTGTCAAGAGACTGGACATTGGCAAGAAGAATGCTAGGGAGTGGTGCGCGCTGTGCCCGTCTCCGGAGTCTGACCAGAAGACCGCCTCGTTTCCCTCTCTTTCGGAGTCGTTTTTTTGGGTCGCTGCATAGGATCCACTCCGTTGTCCTGTTTGTAAGGCAGAACACAGGGTCCGCGTCGCGAAAAACATATTCTTGGTCGTACTGATGGTGAGTTGACGCTGACCTTATATTCAGTAGTTCTTCTCGACTGTATGTAATGAAACCTAAGATGACCTGGGGTACTAATGTAAGAAATAACACGTAAAAAAACAAAAAACTGCATAGTTTCCTAGGAACGCGAAGCGAGGCGGCCATCTCTGTCGGCGCCGGAAACAACATGTTGTGGGTAGTCAGGCCTACTAATGTTGTTGTCTGCAAAGTTGAGTTCGAGGCGTGTGTGTCCATGCAGTCATGGGTGTACAGGAGGGGGCTGAGCACGCACCTTTGTGGGGGCCCCTGTGTTGAGGATCAGCAAAGTGGTGTTTCCTACCTTCACCACCTTGGGGTGGCCCATCAGGAAGTCTTGGACCCAGTTGCACAAGGTGGGGTTCAGACCCAGGGCCCCAAGCTTAATGATGAGCTTGGAGGATACTATGGTGTTGAAGGCTGAGCTGTAGTCAATGAACAGCATTCTTACACAGGTATTCCTCTTGTCCAGATGGGATAGGGCAGTGTGCAATTGCGTTGTGTGGATCTATTGAGGCGGTAAGCAAATTGAAGTGGGTCTAGGGTGTCAGGTAAGGTAGATGTGATATGATCCTTGATAAGCCTCTCAAAGCACTTCATGATGACAGGAGTGCTATGGGTCGATAGCCATTTAGTAAAGTTACCTTTCCTTTCTTGGGTATAGGAACAATGGCGGACGTCTTGAAGCATGTGGAGACAGCAGACTAGGATAGGGAGAGATTGAGTATGTCCTTAAACACTCCAGCCAGCTGTTCTGCGCAAGCTCTGACGACGCGGAAAGGGATGCCGCCTGGGCCGGCAGCCTTGCGAGGGTTAACAAGCTTAACCTCTGAAATACCCATCCCGGATCCAGTATAATTGTCATCAGCAACGCTGAATAGCATAGCGCCACAGTCATATAATATTACTAGAAAATATTCATATTCATGAAATCACAAGTGCAATATTGCAAAACACAGTTTAGCCTTTTGTTAATCCACCTGTCGTCTCAGATTTTGAAATTATGCTTTACAACGAAAGCAATACAAGCGTTTGTGTAAGTCTATCGATCGCTCGACAAAACAATAAGTACACTTAGCATCGGGTAACTTGGTCAGGAAAATCAAAAAAGCAATCAAATTAATCGTTTACCTTTGATCTTCGGATGTTTTCACTCACGAGACTCCCAGTTAGACAACAAATGTTCCTTTTGTTCCACAAAGATATTTTTTATATCCAAATACCTCTGTTAGTTTGGTGCGTTATGCCCAAGAATCCACCGGAAAGAGCGGTCACGACAACGCAGACAAAAATTCCAAATTATATCCATAATGTCCACAGAAACATGTCAGACGTTTTTTATAATCAATCCTCAGGGTGTTTTTCAAATATCTATTCGATAATATATCAACCGGGACAGTTGGCTTTTCACTAGGCCCCGGAGTAACAATGGCCGCCTTTCTCTTTTGCGCACAACTCACTCTGAGAGCCCCCACCTATCCACTTATGTTCACGCTCATTCTTCAAAATAAAAGCCTGAAACTATGTCTGAAGACTGACATCCTGAGGAAGCGATAGGAAAAATAATCTGGTTGATATCCCTTTAAATGGAGCAATGGGAGGCTATGGAACATGGAGTTTTCAAAATAGAAGCCACTTCCTGGTTTGATTTTTCTCAGGGTTTCGCCTGCAATATCAGTTCTGTTATACTCACATACAATATTTTGACAGTTTTGGAAACTTTAGAGTGTTTTCTATCCTATTCTGTCAATTATATGTATATTCTAGCATCTGGTCCTGAGAAATAGGCAGTTTACTTTGGGAACATATTTTTTCCAAACATAAAAATAGTGCCCCCTAGCTTCAAGAGGTTAAATGTGTTACTCTCGTCGGCCACGGAGAAGGAGAGCCCACAGTCCTTGGTAGCGGGTCACTTCGGTGGCAGTGTGTTATCCTCAAAGCAGGCGAAGGTGTTTCAATTGTCCAGGTGGCCGCAATGTAGCTGGTTCTCCCTTTGTAATCTGTGATTGTCTGTAGACCCTGCCACATAGGTCTTGTGTCTGAGCTGTTGAATTGCTACATTCTCTACACTGATGTTTTGCCTGTTTGATTGCCTTATGGAGGGAATAACTACACTGTTTGTATTCTGCCATGTTCCCATGGTTCAATGTAGTGGTTCGCGCTTTCAGTTTTGCGTGAATGCTGCCATCTATCCACGGTTTCTGGTTAGGATAGGTTTTAATAGTCACAGTGGGAACAACATCTCCTATACTCTTCCTGATAAACTCAGTATGGACCTGGAGGTTTCATTGTTTCCCAACTTCCATCAACACGTCTCCTTCGTCACTCGGGGCAATGAAGTCCTAGACCACTGTTGCTCTACCCACAAGCATACAGTAGCAAGAAAAAGTATGTGAACCCTTTGGAAATACCTGGATTTCTGCATAAATTGGTCATAAAATTTGATCTGATCTTCATCTAAGTCACAACAATAGACAAACACAGTCTGCTTATTAAACTAACAACACACAGATGATTTTATTTGTCTTGTCTATATTGAATACTTAATTTAAACATTCATAGTGCAGTGTGGAAGAAATATATGAACCCTTGGATTCAATAACTGGTAGACCCTCCTTTAGCAGCAATAACCTCAAACAAATGTTTTCTGTAGTTGTGGTTCAGACCTGCACAACAGTCAGGAGGAATTTTGGACCATTCCTCTTTACAAAACTGTTTCAGTTCAAACATTTTTTGGGAAGTCTGGTGTGAACTGCTCTCTTGAAGTCAAGTAATAGCATCTCAATCGGGTTGAGGTCAGTACTGACTGGGCCACTCCAGAAGGGGTATTTTCTTCTGTTGAATCCATTCTGTTGATTTACTTCTGTGTTTTGGGTTGTTGTCCTGTTGCATCACCCAACTTCTGTTGAGCTTCAATTGGCGGACAGATAGCCTTACATTCTCCTGCAAAATGTCTTGATAATCTTAGGAATTCATTTTTCTGTCGATGATAGCAAGCTGTCCTGGCCCTGAGGTAGCAAAGCAGCCCCAATCCATGATGCTCCCTCCACCATACTTTACAGTTGGGATGAGGTTTTGATGTTGGTGTGCTGTGCCTTTTTTTCTCCACACATGGTGTTGTGTGTTCCTTCCAAACAACTCAACTGTAGTTTAATCTGTCCACAGAATATTTTGCCAGTAGCGATGTGGAACATCCAGATGCTCTTTTGCAAACTTCAGACATGCAGCAATGTTTTTTTTGGACAGCAGTGGCTTCTTCCATGGTGTCCTCCCATGAACACCATTCTTTTTTAGTGTTTTACGTATCGTAGACTCGTCAGAGATGTTAGCATGTTCCAGAGATTTCTGTAAGTCTTTAGCTGACACTCTAGGATTCTTCTTAACCTCATAGAGCATTCTGCGCTGTGCTCTTGCAGTCATCTTTTCAGGATGGCCACTCCTAGGGAGAGTAGCAACAGTGCTGAACTTTCTCAATTTATAGACAATTTGTCTTATGACTGAACATCAAGGCTTTTAGATATACTTTTGTAACTCTTTCCAGCATTATGCAAGTCAACATTTCTTAATCTTAGGTCTTCTGTGATCTCTTTTGTTTGAGGTGTGGTTCACATCAGGCAATGTTTCTTGTGAATAGGAAACTCACATAATTTTTTTAATAGGGCAGGGCAGCTCTAACCAACATCGCCAATCTTGTCTCATTGATTCAACTCAGGTTAGCTGACTCCAATTACCTTTTGGTGAAGTCATTAGCCTAGGGGGTTCACATACATTTTTCCAAACTACGCTGTGAATTTTTTAAATTATATATTCAATATAGACAAGAAAAATACCATTTCTATTATTAGTTTAAGCACGCTATGTTTGTCTATTCTTGTGACTTAGATGAAGGTCAGATCAAATTTGATGACCAATTTATGTAGAAATCCAGGTAATTCCAAAGGGTTAGGGTTAGGGTTTCCAAAGGGTTAGGGTTAGGGTTTCCAAAGGGTTAGGGTTAGGGTTTCCAAAGGTTTAGGGTTTCCAAAGGGTTAGGGTTAGGGTTTCCAAAGGGTTAGGGTTTCCAAAGGGTTCTCATACTTTATCTTGCCACTGTATAATGCCTCCCCCCTTCGGCAAATCAGATCATGACTCTATACTCCTGTTTCCTGTCTACAAGCAGAAGCTCAAACAGGAAGTACCCGTGACGCGCTCTGTTGAGAAATTGTCATCCTAATTGGAAGCTATGCTACAAGGCTGCTTTGCTAGCGCTAACTGGAATATGTTCCCTGGACTCTGCCGATAGCAGAGACGAGCAAACCACCTCGGTGACCAGTTTCATTAGGAAATGCATCGGCGACGTTGTCCCCACAGTGAAGTTTCGCTGCTTCCTTAATCAAAAGCCCTTAATTAACACAGAGGCTGGTGCTAAACTAAAAGACAAAGCTATCGCAGACAACTCTGAGGCTACGACAAGGAGACTGGGTGATTTCGCTCTGAGGCTGACGTGAGGTTTTTAATCAGGTCAACACCGTGTGGCCGGATGTTATTCCAGCAAAAAAACAGCTGGCAGGCATATTCACAATCATTCAGTCTGTAATTCCCACACATCTCAAGCTAGTCATCATTTCTGCTCCCAAGAACTCTAAGGCTACCTGCCAGAATGACTACTGCCCTGTAGCACTCACATCTGTAGTCATGAAGTGCTTTGAAAGGCTGCTTATGGCACACATCAACTCAATCATCCCAATATCGAAGTCAAATTAAATGTTTTTGGTCGCATACACATATTTGGCAGATTTGTATTAATTATGGATCCCCATTAGTTCCTGCCAAGGCAGCAGCTACTCTTCCTGGGGTTTATTATGGATCCCCATTAGTTCCTGCCAAGGCAGCAGCTCCTCTTCCTGGGGTTTATTATGGATGCCTATTAGTTCCTGTCGAGGCAGAAGCTACTCTTCCTGGTGTTTATTATGGATCCCTATTAGTTCCTGTCGAGGCAGAAGCTACTCTTCCTGGTGTTTATTATGGATCCCTATTAGTTCCTGCCAAGGCAGAAGCTATTCTTCCTTGGGTCCAGCAAAATTAAGGAAGTTTATACAATTTTAAAAACATTACAATACATTGTGTGCCCTCAGGCCCCTACTCCACTACTACCACATACAGTACAAAAGCCATAACAAATATACGTTTTTCCAGCAGCAGACTTATCGATGATGTCAAAAGCTGCACTGAAGTCTAACAAGACAGCCCCCACAATCTTCGTATCAATTTCTCTCAGCCAATCAGTAATTTGTGTAAGTGCTGTGCTTGTTGAAGCACCACTACTCCACTGCATAGGGCTGATGGACAGACAGCAGTCACACACAGCAGGATGTTAAACTAAAGGATAAGCAGTCCATAAACTCACATAATAAGCCAGTAGATCGTAATCATAAGAATACATAAACATTAAGCATTTTACAATCTGAATGTACAACTATTACTTCCCATCGCAAAAAAAACATTGAGCATTGAGCATAGAATTCATACAGACATACATGAAGAATATTGGGCCTGTATGAATTCTATGTTTTAATTAATTGCGATATAGAATATTGGGCCTGTATGAATTCTATATGTTTTAATTGATTGCGATATAGAATATTGGGCCTGAATGAATTCTATATCTCAATCAATTTAAACATGTGTACCTATGAAACATAATTTATAGCCTCTGATACCGAGAGACTAATGCTAAACTCAGCATGTGATATCTGTAGAATCTCTACTGGACTGAAGACTGACTGACCTCCGGATTCACTACTACTGTCAGGGTGAAGGGTTAAGGTGTGTAATGTTCTGTTGTATTATCCAGGTTGTCCAGACATTGGAGGACCACCACCAGGAGGTGCTGTCCCTCTACAGGGACTTTGGTTTCTGCGGCCTGATCGCCCAGGACTCAGAGTTTGCCCTCTGCAACGTGCCCGCCTACTTCTCCTCGCATGCCCTCAAACTGTCCTGGAACGGCAAGAACCTGACCACCCACCAATACCTGCTCTCTGAAGCAGCCAGACAGCTTGGTCTGAAGACACAACACCTGCCCTGCTTCACTGCACTGCTGGGTAGGTACCTAATTACCCAAAACTTGAAGCCTGGGTAAGTCCATGGTAGAAAAATAGCTAAATAGGTGTGGTAACCTGCTGTAAATCAGTGACTCCTCGCAACATGTCAAACTAATCAAATGCCTTGCTTGGGCAGAACTCCAGAGGGACCAGATTATTATAGTAGATATTGCAGGAGGATAGCTTGGACATCGCAGATTTTAAGCCCCATCAAAATATGCTGATCGATGTATGCTGATTGTGTGTATAGAACACACTGCTGGATAAACACAATGTGGTTTTTCTTCAAGGTTTTACATTTTTCTGCAATGTTACAAATTAGCATACGGAAAAACTCAATGCAAAATGTGTCCGGTCTATAAACAGTGAGGAACATGCAGCACCAACGAGTAGGGCTGTTACGGTGACCATATTACCTCCGGTGGTCACGAGTCATGACTAGTCAAATTCCACATGACCATTTATTCACTGTAATTAGGCTTCTCTAAGCTCTGATGCTGCTGATTGTCATTAGTAGCCTACCAAACTTGCTAACTGCCTGGTACTCAGCACTCTATTGTCCCTCTAATCACTCTGACATCAATGCAAATGTAATTTAAAATCTAATCAAACACTAATCACACACTTCATGAGAGCCCATGAGCTCATGTTGGGCAATATTTCTATAGGCTATGCTATTGTGTGAGAAAACAGAGTGATGGCCTCTATTAAAAAGAGGAGGATCCCATCAGCTTTCTACAGACTAGACCTACTATATTTATTTCTAAACTTTCCAAATATTAACTTCTTGCGGATCAGTGGGACGCTAGCAAAAACTTCTGGTGAAATTGCAGTGCCAAAATTAAATTACTATAAATATTAAACTTTCATGAAATCACAAGTGCAATACATCAAAATAAAGCTTAACTTGTTGTTAATCCAGCCGCCGTGTCAGAAAGGCTTTATGGCGAAAGCAAACCATGCGATTATCTGAGGACAGCGCCCAGCACACACATGCATAACGCGCTTCAATCAATAATCCACTTGGGATCCAAATTAATCCCAAACGTTACCACTAAACTTATCCAAACAAGTCAATCAACGTTTATAATCAAACCTTAGGTACCCTAATATGCAAATAAATGATACAATTTAAGACGGAGAATAGTTATTGTCTTTACCGGAGAAAAATACCAAAGAACGTGCTCTCATTCACGCGCTTGGAAACACTACAGTCAAAATGGGAGCCACCTAAAAAAACTACAATTTCTGGCTCATTTTTCCAAAAACCAGTCAAACTCTAAAGACTGACATCTAGTGGAAGCCCTAGGATCTGCAATCGGGCACGATTTCGCCCTTTCACACTAAGGTACGGCTGTTTACTGCTTTGGGTTTTTACTTTACCTCCTAAAACAGTATTTCAATGTTTGTTTTGTTAAATGTGATGCGCAACCCCAACTCTAAAAACGTGCCCGTTTTTATAGTTTACTCCATTATCTACTTGAGTCAACTTTCTCCCTCTCCTCTGCTTCCCACACCAAGCCCTAACCCCGTCACAAATAGCAAGTTGAAACCTCTCGCCAGAGAGGAAGATGTGATCTCTCAACTGTGTTGTTGTGAGAGTCGGGGTGGGGGGCTTGGCGTGTTAGTCAGGGGGAGGGGCTTGGCGTGTTAGTCAGGGGGAGGGGCTTGGCGTGTTAGTCAGGGGGAGGGGCTTGGCTTGTTAGGCGGGGGGAGGGGCTTGGCGCGAGAGGCGGGGGGAGGGGCTTGGTGCGAGAGGCGGGGGGAGGGGCTTGGCGTGTGTAAACCATAGAGGAAAAGGCAAAGATAAAATGTGTCCAAGTTAAGGCCAATGCGTTTCTATGGGTTTATTTTGGACCTCAGCTTGTCGCCTGCCTTCCTGCCTTTGGGACGACTCCTATTGTTATGGAGGAGACGTGCATCTTGTCATTATTTACAGATCACTGGTGTAAATGGGGAAATGCACAGAGGAGCGAAAGAGACCAAAAATACAATCACCAGAACAAGCTGACAAACGTTCATTAAAACCTTTATTCTTGCCATACAGGCATTTGGAATTTTGCTCAAACACACACAACTGAACTTTCTCTCCCTCTTCCCCCCCCCCCCCCCCCCCCCCCGTAGGGAACCATATTCTCCCTGATGAGGACCTGGCTGCCTTCCACTGGAGCCTTTTAGGACCAGAACACCCCCTGGCCTCACTCAAGGTATAACCTCTGACCTTTAAACCTTCCACTGGAGCCTTTTAGGACCAGAACACCCCCTGGCCTCACTCAAGGTATAACCTCTGACCTTTAAACCTTCCACTGGAGCCTTTTAGGACCAGAACACCCCTTGGCCTCACTCAAGGTATAACCTCTGACCTTTAATCCTGACGATCTCTTCTATTTACTTCTAAACCATAACATTAAGCTATACCCCCTGCTGTCTGGCCCATCATCTATAACCTCTGTCCCCTGACCCTGATGATCTCTTCTATTTACTTCTAAACCATAACATTAAGCTATACCCCTGCTGCCTGGCCCATCATCTATAACCTCTGACCTCTTGGTGCGTGCCCACCAGTTGGTGGTGCCTCCCTGTGAGGTGGTTAACAAGGCGGTGTCTGACCTCTAACCTCTGACCTCTAACCCCTGACCTCTAACCCTCTAGGTGCGTGCCCACTAGTTGGTGCTTCCTCCCTGTGAGGTGGTTAACAAGGTGGTGTCTGACCTCTAACCCCTGATCTCTAACCCTCTGGGTGCGTGCCCACTAGTTGGTGGTGCCTCCCTGTGAGGTGGTTAACAAGGCGATGTCTGACCTCTAACCCTCTAGGTGCGTGCCCACTAGTTGGTGCTTCCTCCCTGTGAGGTGGTTAACAAGGTGGTGTCTGACCTCTAACCCCTGATCTCTAACCCTCTGGGTGCGTGCCCACTAGTTGGTGCTTCCTCCCTGTGAGGTGGTTAACAAGGCGGTGTCTGACCTCTAACCCCTGACCTCTAACCCTCTAGGTGCGTGCCCACCAGTTGGTGCTGCCTCCCTGTGAGGTGGTTATCAAGGCGGTGTCAGAGTACGTCTCCTCCATTAAAGACCTGGGGAACCTCGATGTTATCGCCAGAGACGTCTTCAAACAGTCACAGGTACACACACACACCACTAGTTCTCTCTCTTTCTCTCGCTCCCCCCCCCCCCCCCCTTTAGTTTGGAGTGACAGTTGTCTTAACCCAATCAATGATTTGAGGTGTCACTGGCTCTGACCCTTCTAACTACGTAAGTAAATATGTGATTTGCCCGTTGCACAATGTTCTGCGCAGGTGTTGGTAACTGCTTCGCCATGTTCAGAGCATGCGGGCACAGGGGGGAAGGTTTGGAGCCTAGTGGTGACGTCAGACCCTCGACTTCAGTAGGCAATAGAAAAAAAGCCTGTCTATCATGTTCATTGATTGGGTTAAGGCGAACCGTCACTGCAAAACTAGCAGACCAAAGGAGACTCATTGTCTACGCCTCCCCCTAAACCCTTCATGGAAAAATAATGCCAAAACTCAAGATCGAAAAGACTCTGTGAAAGCAAAGAAACAGACGTCGAAAGCAAAGGTATGAGTAACCAAAAGGTAGTGCATGCGGGCAAGAGCGTAGGCTAAATGAATTCAATACGATTGGTTGCTGGGAAAGTTTAACCGAAAATTATTTTTGCATTCATTTTCAAATATTTTTTAAAAATCATTTGTCATAGTTTTGCTCTCGCTTTTTGGGGTTTTGATGTCTCATTTTTATTAACAGTTCTATACATTTATATGTTTACATTCTCAAATGTATTTTTCATGTTCACAATTTATTTCATTTTTAATTCAATACATATGGCGTGAAATTGACCCCATAGTGCTGCCTTGTTCATTGACCTGTCAAAGGCGTTCGACACTGTTGATCGTTCTGTTTTGATGAAGAAATGATCAAGAGTAGTCCTGGGATACACAGTGGCAAGAAACAGTATTTGAAACCTTTGATCTGGTCTTCATCAAGGTCACAACAATAGACACAGTCTGCTTAAACTAATAACACACAAACAATTATACGTTTTCATCTCCTTATTGAACAAACCGTGCAAACGGTGCAGGGTGGAAAAAGTATGTGAACCCTTGGATTTAATAACTGGTTGACCCTCCTTTAGCAGCAATAACCTCAAACAAATGTTTTCTGTAGTTGTGGATCAGACCTGCACAACAGTCAGGAGGAATTTTGGACCATTACTCTTTACAAAACTGTTTCAGTTCAGACATTTTTTGGGAAGTCTGGTGTGAACCGCTCTCTTGAGGTCATCCCACAGTATCTCAATCGGGTTGAGGTCAGGACTGACTGGGCCACTCCAGAAGGCGTATTTTCTTCTGTTGAAGCCATTCTGTTGTTGATTTACTTCTGTGTTTTGGGTCGCTGTCCTGTTGCATCACCCAACTTCTGTTGAGCTTCAATTGGCGGACAGATAGCCTTACATTCTCCTGCAAAATGTCTTGATAATCTTGGGAATGAATTTTTCTGTCGATGATAGCAAGCTGTCCAGGCCCAGAGGTAGCAAAGCAGCCCCAAACCATGATGCTCCCTCCACCATACTTTACAGCTGGGATGAGGTTTTGATGTTGGTGTGCTGTGCCTCTTTTTCTCCACACATAGTGTTGTGTGTTCCGTAGACTCGTCAGAGATGTTAGCATGTTCCAGAGATTTCTGTAAGTCTTTAGCTGACACTCTAGGATTCTTCTTAACCTCATAGAGCATTCTGCGCTGTGCTCTTGCAGTCATCTTTTCAGGATGGCCACTCCTAGGGAGAGTAGCAACAGTGCTGATCTTTCTGATCTTTCTTTACAGACCATGTGTCTTACCTTGGACTGATGAACATCAAGGCTTTTAGAGATACTTTTGTAACCCTTTCCAGCTTTATGCAAGTCAACAATTATTAATCGTAGGTCTTCTGTGATCTCTTTTGTTCGAGGCATGGTTCACATCAGGCAATGCTTCTTGTGAATAGCAAACCGAAATGTTGTGAGTGTATTTTAATAGGGCAAGGCAACTTTAACCAACATCTCCAATCTCGTCTCATTGATTGGGCTCCAGGTTAGCTGACTCCTGACTCCAATTAGCTTTTGGAGAAGTCATTAGCCTAGGGGTTCACATACTTTTTCCAACCTACACTGAATGTTTAAATTATGTATTCAACATAGACAATAGTTTGTGTTATTAGTTTAAGCAGACTCTTTGTCTACTGTTGTGACCCAGATGAAGATCAGATCTAATTTCATGACCAATTTATGCAGAAATCCAGGTAATTCCAAAGGGTTAGGGTTAGGGTTTCCAAAGGGTTAGGGTTAGGGTTTCCAAAGGGTTACGGTTAGGGTTTCCAAAGGGTTAGGGTTAGGGTTAGGGTTTCCAAATGGTTAGGGTTAGGGTTTCCAAAGGGTTAGGGTTAGGGTTTCCAAAGGGTTAGGGTTTCCAAAGGGTTAGGGTTTCCAAAGGTTTAGGGTTTCCAAAGGGTTAGGGTTAGGGTTTCCAAAGGGTTAGGGTTTCCAAAGGGTTAGGGTTTCCAAAGGGTTCACACACTTTTACTTGCCACTGTACAGCCTTTTTATGGTTTCTGAATTATCTCAGTGACATCACTCAGGCCATCTTGATAGATGGGGTTAAATCTGAATTATCTCAGTGACAGAACTCAGGCCATGTTGATAGATGGGGTTAAATCTGAATTATCTTAGTGACAGAACTCAGGCCATGTTGATAGATGGGGTTAAATCTGAATCATCTTAGTGACAGAACTCAGGCCATCTTGATAGATGGGGTTAAATCTGAATTATCTCAGTGACAGAACTCAGGCCATGTTGATAGATGGGGTTAAATCTGAATTATCTTAGTGACTAAACTCAGGCCATCTTGGTAGATGGGGTTAAATCTGAATTATCTTAGTGACAGAACTCAGGCCATCTTGATAGATGGGGTTAAATCTGAATTATCTCAGTGACAGAACTCAGGCCATGTTGACAAGGACAAGTTGTCCTTCATAACACATATAAATAATCTGACTAAGAAGCTAAGATCCAAGATGTTTTTTTTTTCATATCAAAATAACCCATTCACAGGAATAGATAACATTAGAGATCTCTCCAGTCTCTACAGATTTGGGAAAATCTGCATTTTGTTTTTATTGCTTCTAACTTGTGGAACAATCTGCAGAGTTCACTGCACTTAGATGTGCTGGTACCACTCAGGCAGTTTACATTATTGATTGAGGACCTCTATGTAGTTGAATGGGATTGCTTTTATTAAATGTTTATTTTTTTATTGAGCTGAATTCTATTGTTTTATACACGTGTATGTTTTAATATTCTGTTTTTATTGTAATGTGTACAGGGCTCTCTTGTAAAATATATGTTTAATCTCAATGTGGATCCCTGTTTAAAGGTTAAATAAATATATATTTGTCTCCCTCTAGTCTCGTATGGAGGACAAGGTGCAGCGTTTTAAGAGAGCTGTGGAGTATTTCTCAGCTGCCTCTAAACCCCGCCCACTCTCCATGGGAACCTCCCCCTACCTCTGTGAGTAACCCCGCATTTGGCGAAGGCCGTTTTCCGTCATACAGTATCTCTTGTAGTCAGTGACACAAGCACGATTGGCTAAAGCTTTTTCTTAAATACTTGTTAGACCTGCTAAATTGGACAAGTAATTTATTTCTCTGTCTGTGTGTAGTGCCAGGGTTTGGGCCGGCGCCGTTTGGTGGACCTCCTGGCCACATGGGGGCGATGCAGACTGTAAAGACCCAGGTAGGAGTCACATGCCTCTGATGTAGCTAGTTATTACCTCCTAAGCTTCTTGGCTCAGTAGTACAGTAGCTGGTTCTCTTGTACTGACTAAGCAGTACAGTAGCTGTCTCTCCTCTTGTATTGACTCAGCATCACAGTAGCTGGTTCTCCTCTTGTATTGACTCAGCAGTACAGTAGCTGGTTCTCCTCTTGTATTGGCTCAGTAGTACAGTAGCTGGGTCTTGTCTTGACTGTGGTACAGTAGCTGGTTCTAGAGGTCGACTGATTTAATCGGAATGGCCGATTGTTATGAAAACGGCCCTAATTAATCGGAAATCTGTATTTTTGGACACCTTCATTTAACTAGGCCAGTCAGTTAAGAACACATTCATATTTTCAATGACGGCCTAGGAATGGTGGGTTAACTGCCTTGTTCAGGGGCAGAACGACAGATTTCTACCATGTCAGCTCGGGGATTCAATCTTGCAGCGCTCTAACCACCTGCCTTACATTGCACTCCACGAGGAGCCTGCCTTTTACGCAAATGCAGTAAGAAGCCAAGGTAAGTTGCTAGCTAGCATTAAACTATCTTATAAAAAAAACAATTAATCAATGGTTGATGATATTACTAGTTTATCTAGCATGTCCTGCGTTGCATATAATCGATGCGGTGCGTATTTGCGAAAAAGGACTGTCGTTGCTCCAACGTGTACCTAACCATAAACATCAATGCCTTTCTTAAAATAAATACACAAGTATATATTTTTAAACCTGCATATTTAGTTAATATTGCCTGCTAACATACATTTATTTTAACTAGGGAAATTGTGTCACTTCTCTTGCAATATAGTCAGGGTATATGCAGCAGTTTGGGCCGCCTGGCTCGGTGCGCGCTAATAGCTTTTCAATCGGTGACGTCACTCGCTCTGAGACTTGGAGTAGTTGTTCCCCTTGCTCCGCTTTTGTGGAGCGATGGGTAACGATGCTTCGAGGGTGGCTGTTGTCGATGTGTTCCTGGTTCGAGCCAGGTAGGGGCAAGGAGAGGGACGGAAGCTATACTGTTACACTGGCAATACTAAAGTGCCTATAAGAACATCCAATAGTCAAAGGTTAATGAAATACAAATGGTATAGAGGGAAATAGTCCTATAATTCCTATATCTACAACCTAAAACTTCTTACCTGGGAATATTGAAGACTCATGTTAAAAGGAACCACCAGCTTTCATATGTTCTCGTTCTGAGCAAGGAACTTAAACGTTAGCTTTTTTACATGGCACATATTGCACTTTTACTTTCTTCTCCAACACTTTGTTTTTGCATTATTTAAACCAAATTGAACATGTTTCATTATTTATTTGAGGCTAAATTGATTTTATTGATGTATTATATTAAGTTCAAATAAGTGTTAGTATTGTTGTAATTGTCATTATTACAAATACATTTAATTAATCGGCCGATTAACCGGTATCGGCTATTTTTGTTCCTCCAATAACCGGTATTGGCGTTGAAAAATCAATCGGTCGACCTCTCGCTGGTTCTCTTGTTGTGTCTCAGTAGTACATTAGCTGCCTCTCCTCTTGTATTGTCTCAGTAGTACAGTAGCTGTCTTTCCTCTTGTATTGTCTCAGTAGTACACTAGCAGTCTCTCCTCTTGTATTGACTCAGCAGTACAGTCGTGGCCAAAAGTTTTGAGAATGACACACATATTCATTTTCACAGTCAGCTCCCTCAGTTTGTATGATGGCAATTTGCATATACTCCAGAATGTTATGGAGAGTGATCAGATGAATTGCAAAGTCCCTCTTTGCCATGCAAATGAACTGAATCCCCCAAAAACATTTCCACTGCATTTCAGCCCTGCCACAAAAGGACCAGCTGACATGTCAGTGATTCTCTCGTTAACACAGGTGTGAGTGTTGACAAGGCTGGAGATCACTCTGTCATGCTGATTGAGTTCGAATAACAGACTGGAAGTTTCAAAAGGAGGAGGGTGGTGCTTGGAATAATTGTTAATCTTCTGTCAACCATGGTTACCTGCAAAGAAGCATGTGCCGTCATCATTGCTTTGCACAAGAAGGGCTTCACAGGCAAGGATATTGCTGCCAGTAAGATTGCACCTGAATCAACTGTTTATTGGATCATCAAGAACTTAAAGGAGAGCGGTTCAATTGTTGTGAAGAAGGCTTCAGGGTGCCCAAAAAAGTCCAGCAAGCGCCAGGACCGTCTCCTAAAGTTGATTCAGCTGTGGGATCGGGGCACCACCAGTACAGAACTTGCTCAGGAATGGCAGAAGGCAGGTGTGAGTGCATCTGCAAGGTGAAGACTTTTGGAGGATGTTCCGGTGTCATGAAGGGCAGCAAAGAAGACACTTCTCTCTTCTCTCCAGGACAAACATCAGCGACAGACTGATATTCTGCAAAAGGTACAGGGTTTGGACTGCTGAGGACTGGGGTAAAGTGATTTTCTCTGATGAATCCCCTTTCCGATTGTTGGGGGCATCTGGAAAAAAACTTGTCCGGAGAAGACAAGGTGAGCACTACCATCAGCGTCATGTGTCATGCCAACAGTAAAGCATCCTGAGACCATGTTTGGGGGTTGCTTCTCAGCCAAGGGAGTGGGCTCACTCACAATTTTGCTTAAGAACACAGCCATGAATAAAGAATGGTACCAACACATCCTCCGAGAGCAACTTATCAATCCCTTTTCCAGCATAATGGAGCACCATAAGGCAAAACTGATAATTATCTTCTTGGCGCACCCGTTAGCGAGATCATTTTCGTCAACATCTGCTGAATTGCAGAGCGCCAAATTCAAATTAAATTACTAAAAATATTTCATTTTCATGAAATCACAAGTGCAATATAGCATAACATAGCTTGTTACGTTGTTAATCCACCTGGCGTGTCAGATTTCAAAAAAGCTTTACAGCGAAAGCAAACCAAGTGTTTATGTAAGGACATCTCTCTCAGCAGACAAAACATTACAAACAGCTAGCAGCAAAGTAGATTGGTCACGAAAGTCAGAAAAGCAATCAAATGAATCGCTTACCTTTGATCTTCGGATGTTTGCATTCACGAGACTCCCAGTTAAACAATAAATGTTCCTTTTGTTCGATAAAGATTATTTTTATATCCAAAAACCGTCATTTGGTTGGCACGTTTTGTTTAGTATTCCACAGGCTCGTGCAGGTCACGACGGGCAGGCAAATTCCAAATAGTTTCTGTAAAGTTCGTAGAAACATGTCAAACGTTTTTTATAATCAATCCTCAGGTTGTTTTTATCTGGACGGTAGCTTTTTCAATAGGGGAGAGAGAAAATATCTGCTCCAAGCTGTTGGCACAGGCAGTGTTGACCCTTCTTATTTAATACCTCTGTAATCCGCCCTGGCATACTTCTGGGCCACATCCTGACTGATGGCAGCCCATTGTCGCTCATTTTTCAGAATAAAAGGCTGAAACTATGTCGAAAGACTGTCCACAGCATGTGGAAGCCACAGGGAAAGGAATGTGGTTGATATCCCTTTAAATGGAGGGAAGGCATGCAATGGAACAGAGAGGTTTCAAAATAACCGCACTTCCTGGTTGGATTTTCCTCAGGTTTTTGCCTGCAATTTCAGTTCTGTTATACTCACAGACAATATTTTGACAGTTTTGGAAACTTGAGTGTGTTTTCTATCCTAATCTGCCAATTATATGCATATTCTAACTTCTGGGCCTGAGAAATAGGCAGTTTCATTTGGGTACGTTTTTCATCCAAACATCAAAATACATCAAAACATTAATATTTTGGGTCCATGTTCAGGAAACTCCCCAGACCTTAATCCCATTGTGAACTTGTGGTCAATCCTCAAAAGGCAGATGGACAAGCAAAGACCCACAAACTCCAAGCATTGATTATGCAAGAATGGGCTGCCATGTGGCCCAGAAGTTAATTAACAGCATGCCAGGGCGGATTGCAGAGGTATTAAATAAGAACTGTAACACTGTAAATATCGACTCTTTGCATCAACTTCTTGTAATTGTCATTAAACGCCTTTGACACTTATGAAATGCTTGTAATTATACTTCAGTATTCCATAGTAACATCTGACAAAAATATTTAGATGCACTGAAGCAGCAAACTTTGGAAATTAATATTTGTGTCATTCTCAAAACCTTTGGCCACGGCTGTACAGTAGCTGGATCTCCTCTTTTTTACATCTTTATTTAACCAGGTAGGCCAGTTGAGAACAAGTTCTCATTTACAACTGTGACCTGGCCAAGATAAAGCAAGGGGGTGAGACACAAACAACAACACAGAGTTACACATGGAGTAAACAAACATACAGTCAATAACACAATTGGGTGGATTGGGTGGGCTATTTACAGCTGCAGTGATCTGTTAGCTGTTCAGATAGCTGATGTTTAAAGTTGGTGAGGGGAAATATGAGTCTCCAGGTTCAGCGATTTTTGCAATTTGTTCCAGTCATTGGCAGCACAGAACTGGAAGGAAAGGCGGCCAAAGGAGGTGTTGGCTTTGGGGATGACCAGTGAGATATACCTCCTGGAGCGCGTGCTACGAGTGGGTGTTGTTATCGTGACCAGTGAGCTAAGGCGGAGCTTTACCTAGCAAAGACTTATAGATGACCTGGAGCCAGTGGTTCTGGCGACGAATATGTAGCGAGGGCCAGCCGACTAGAGCATACAGGTCGCAGTGGTGGTTGGTATATGGGGCTTTGGTGACAACGGATGGCACTGTGATAGACTGCATCCAGTTTGCTGAGTAGAATATTAGAAGCTATTTTGTAAATGATATCGCCGAAGTCGAGGATTGGTAGGATAGTCAGTTTTACGAGGGTATGTTTGGTGGCGTAGTTGGTGAACCAGACGAGGCGGTCATTAGAGAAACCAAGGCTCTTGAGTCTGCCGATGAGAATACGGTGATTGACAGAGTCGAAGGCCTTGGCCAGGTCGATGAAGACAGCTGCACAGTGTACTGGCGGTTATGATATCGTTTAGGACCTTGAGCGTGGCTGAGGTGCACCCGTGACCAGCTCGGAAACCGGATTGCATAGCGGAGAAGGTACGGTGGGATTCTAAATGGTCAGTGATCTGTTTATTAACTTGGCTTTCAAAGACTTTAGAAAGGCAGGGCAGGATGGATATAGGTCTGTAACAGTTTGGGTCGAGGGTGTCACCCCCTTTGAGAGGGGGATGACCGCGGCAGCTTTCCAATCTTTAGGGATCGAGGACGATACGAAAGAGGTTGAACATACTGGTAATAGGGGTTGCAACAAGGGCGGTGGATCATTTTAGAAAGAGGGTCCAGATTGTCTAGCCCAGCTTATTTGTAGGGGTCCAAGTTTTGCAGCTCTTTCAGAACATCTGCTATCTGGATTTGGGTGAAGGAGAAGCTGGGGAGGCTTGGGTAGTAGCTGCGGGGGGTGCGGAGCGGTTGGCTGGGGTTGGGGAAGCCAGGAGGAAAGCATGGCTATCCATAGAGCAATGCTTATTGAAATTCTCGTTTATCGTGGATTTATTGGTGGTGACAGTGTTACCTAGCCTCAGTGCAGTGGGCAGCTGGGAGGAGGTGCTCTTATTCTCCATGGACTTTAGTGTCCCAAAACTTTATGGAGTTGTTTTGATTACTCTTGTATTGACTCAGTACAGTAGCTGTCTCCCCTCTTGTATTGACTCAGTACAGTAGCTGTCTCTCCTCTTGTATTGACTCAGTACAGTAGCTGTCTCTCCTCTTGTATTGACTCAGCAGTACAGTAGCTGTCTCTCCTCTTGTATTGACTAAGTACAGTAGCTGTCTCTCCTCTTGTATTGACTCAGCAGTACAGTAGCTGTCTCTCCTCTTGTATTGACTCAGCAGTACAGTAGCTGTCTCTCCTCTTGTATTGACTCAGCATCACAGTAGCTGGTTCTCCTCTTCTATTGACTCAGCAGTACAGTCGCTGGTTCTCCTCTTGTATTGACTCAGCAGTACAGTAGCTGGTTGTCCTCTTGTATTGACTCAGCAGTACAGTAGCTGGCTCTCCTCTTGTATTGACTCAGCTGTCTCTCCTCTTGTATTGACTCAGCAGTACAGTAGCTGTCTCTCCTCTTGTATTGACTCAGTACAGTAGCTGTCTCTCCTCTTGTATTGACTCAGCAGTACAGTAGCTGTCTCTCCTCTTGTATTGACTAAGTACAGTAGCTGTCTCTCCTCTTGTATTGACTCAGCAGTACAGTAGCTGTCTCTCCTCTTGTATTGACTCAGCAGTACAGTAGCTGTCTCTCCTCTTGTATTGACTCAGCATCACAGTAGCTGGTTCTCCTCTTCTATTGACTCAGCAGTACAGTCGCTGGTTCTCCTCTTGTATTGACTCAGCAGTACAGTAGCTGGTTGTCCTCTTGTATTGACTCAGCAGTACAGTAGCTGGCTCTCCTCTTGTATTGACTCAGCTGTCTCTCCTCTTGTATTGACTCAGCAGTACAGTAGCTGTCTCTCCTCTTGTATTGACTCAGCAGTACAGTAGCTGTCTCTCCTCTTGTATTGACTCAGTACAGTAGCTGTCTCTCCTCTTGTATTGACTCAGCAGTACAGTAGCTGTCTCTCCTCTTGTATTGACTCAGCAGCACAGTAGCTGGTTCTCCTCTTCTATTGACTCAGCAGTACAGTAGCTGGCTCCTCTCTTGTATTGACTCAGCTGTCTCTCCTCTTGTATTGACTCAGCAGTACATTAGCTGGTTCTCCTCTTGACTCAGTAGTACAGCAGCTGGCTCTTTTGTATTGACTCAGTTGACTCTTGCTATCACTTAACCAGCAACAATGGCTGTATTCCAGCTTGTTGTAGTTCTAACATTCTCTCTCTCTCTCTCCCTCCCCAGTACCCCCTCCAGGGTGTAAAGCCACCCTATCAGAATGCTCCGTACGGACCAGGCAACACCCCTCTGTTCCAGAACCCCCCACCTCCCCTGCAGGACTGCAACGATTCACTGCCAGGGAAAATGGCCTTCACCGATTGGTCAGCTCCATATGACCAGGGAGGAAGTAGATTACCTAATCACCATGCGGCCGCTCCCTCTGGTCCCTCCCCGTCTCCTTCATCATCTTCTGATGGAGATGAACCAAACGACAGCAGCAAGTAAGATACACACACACACACACACACACACACACACACACACACACACACACACACACACACACACACACACACACACACACACAGTCACACACACACAGTGACACACACACACGCACACACACACAGTCACACACACACAGTGACACACGCACAGTCACACACACACCACACACACACACACACAGTCACACACACACACAGTGACACACACGCACGCACACACACACAGTCACACACACACAGTGACACACGCACACACACACACAAACACAGTGACACACACGCACACACACACAGTCACACACACACAGTGACACACGCACAGTCACACACACACACACACACACACACACAGTCACACACACACAGTGACACGCACGCACGCACACACACACAGTCACACACACACAGTGACACACGCACACACACACACAAACACAGTGACAAACACACACACACACACAGTCACACACACACAGTCACACACACAGTGATACACACACACACACACAGTGATACACACACACACACACCGTGATACAAACACACACACACACACACACAGTGATACACACACACAGTCACACACACAGTGATACACACACACAGTCACACACACAGTGATACACACACACACACACACACACACACACACACACACAGTGATACATACACACACACACACAGTGATACACACACACACACACACAGTGATACACACACACAGCGATACACACACACACACACACACACACACAGTGATACACGCGCACACACACACAAACACAGTGACACACACGCACACCGTGATACAACACACACACACAGTCACCCACACACACACACACACACAGTGATACACACACACACACAGTGACACACACACACACACACAGTGACACACACGCACACAGTGATACACACACACACACAGTGATACAAACACACACACACAGTGACACACACACACACATACACAGTGACACACACACACACACACACACAGTGACACACACACACACACAGTGACACACACACACACACACACAGTGACACACACCGTGATACAAACACACACACACACAGTCACACACACCGTGATACAAACACACACACACCGTGATACAAACACACACACACACACCGTGATACAAACACACACACACACCGTGATACAAACACACACACACACCGTGATACAAACACACACACACACCGTGATACAAACACACACACACCGTGATACAAACACACACACACACACACACACATGCACACACACACACACACACACAAACACAGTGACACACAGACACAGTGATACACACAGTCACACACACACAGTGATACACACCACACACACACACACACAGTCACACACACACAGTGACACACACACACACAGTGATACACACACACACACACACACACACAGTGATACACGCACACACACACACACACACACAAACACAGTGACACACACACACCGTGATACACACAGTCACACACACAGTCACACACACAGTGATACACACACACACACACACACACACACAGTCACACACACACACACACGCACGCACACACAGTGATACACACACACACACACACACACAGTGATACAAACAAACACACACACACACACACACACACACACACAGTGACACACACACACACAGTGACACACACACACACACAGAGTGACACACACACAGAGTGACACACACCGTGATACAAACACACACACACACAGTCACACACACAGTGATACACACACACAGTGATACACACACTCACGCACACACAGTGATACACACACACGCACACAGTGATACACACACACACACACACACACATTGATACACACACACACACACACTCACTCAATACGGAAGTGGTCAGATGACGCAAATGCTACACTACAGGACTGTTTTGCTAGCAAAGGCTGGAATACGTTCCGGGATTCTTCCGTTGGCATTGAGGACTACACCACATCAGTCAATGGCTTCATCAATAAGTGCATCGATGAAGTCGTCCCCACAGTGACCGTACGTACATACCCTAACCAGAAGCCATCGATTACAGGCAACATCCGCTCTGAGCTAAAGTTGCTGCTTTCAAGGGGCGGGACTCTAACCCGGACACCTATAAGAAATCCCACTATGCCCTCCGACAAACCATCAAACATGCAAAGCATCAATACAGGACTCAGATTGAATCCTACACCAACTCCAATGCTCGTCGGATGTGGCAGGCATTGCGAACTATTACTGACTACAAAGCACAGCCTTGAGCTGCCCAGTGACACAGGCCTACCAGATGAGCTAAATGACTAATATGCATGCGTCTAGGCAATCAACACTGAAGCATGCATGAGGGCACCAGCTGTTCCGGATGACTGTGTGATCAAGCTCTCCGTAGCCGACTTGAGTAAGATCTTTTAAACAGGTCAACATTCACAAGGCCGCGGGGCCAGACGGATTACCAGGACGTGTACTCCGAGCATGTGCAGACCAACTGGCAAGTGTCTTAACTGACATTTTCAACTTGTCCCTGACTGAGTCTGTAATACCAACATGTTTCAAGCTAACTTCCATAGTCCTTGTGTCCAAGAACACTAAGGTAACCTGCCTAAATGACTACCAACCCGTAGCATTCATGCCCGTAGCCATGAAGTGCTTTGAAACAGAAACCATAGACCCACTCCATTCTGCCCCAACAGATCCACAGATGACATGATCTCTATTGTGCGCCACACTGCCCTCTCCCACCTGGACAAAAGGAACATCTATGTGAGAATACTATTCATTGACTACAGCTCAGCGTTCAACACCATAGTGCCCTCAAAGCTCATCACTAAGCTAAGGACTCTGGGACTAAACCCCTCCCCCTGCAACTGGATCCTGGACTTCCTGACGGGCCACCCCCAGGTGGTGAGGGTAGGCAGCAACACATCTGCCACGCTGATCCTCAAACACTGGGGCCCCTCAGGGTTGCGTGCTTAGTCCCCTCCTGTACTCCCTGCTCACTCATTACTGCATGGCCAAGCACAACTCCAACACGACTCCAACACCGTCATCAGGTTTGCTGATGACACAACAGGAAGGCCTGATCACCAACAACGACGAGACAGCCTGTAGGGAGGTGGTCAGAGACCTGGCTGTGTGATGCCAGGACAACAACCTCTCTCTCAACATGATCAAGACAAAGGAGATGGTTGTGGACTACAGGATAGGAGGACTGAGCACTCCCCCATTCACATCGACGAGGATGTAGTGGAGCAGGTTGACAGCTTCAAGTTCCTTGGTGTCCACATCAACAAACTATCATGGTCCAAAGGAATGCGCTGATACACACACAGCACACTAATACACACACACACACACACACACACACACACACACACACACAGCACACTAATACACACACACACAGATATGCCCACACACACACACACACACACACACACACAGATATGCCCACACACACACACACACACACACACACACACACACACACAGATATGCCCACACACACACACACACACAGATATGCCCACACACACACACACAGATACGCCCACACACACACATAGCACACTAATACACACACACACACAGCACACTAATACACACACACACAACACCCGGATACGCCCACACACACAGATACACCCACACACACACAGCACACTAATACACACACACAACACACTGATATGCCCTCACACACTGATACACACACTGATACACCCTCACACACACTGATACACCCTCACACACTGATATACACACTGATACGCCCTTACACACTGATACACCCTGATACACCCTCACACGCTGATATACACACTGATACGCCCTCACACACTGATACACACACTGATACACACTGATAAACACACTGATACACACTGATCCACACACTGATACACCCTGATACACCCTCACACGCTGATATACACACTGATATGCCCTCACACGCTGATATACACACTGATATGCCCTCACACGCTGATACACACACTGATACGCCCTCACACGCTGATACACACACTGATACACCCTCACACACTGATACACACACTGATACGCCTACACACACTGATACACGCTGATACACACACTGATACACCCTCACACGCTGATACACACACTGATACGCCCTCACACGCTGATACACACACTGATACGCCCTCACACACTGATACACACACTGATACACCCTCACACGCTGATACACACACTGATACGCCTACACACACTGATACACGCTGATACACATACTGATACGCCCTCACACACTGATACACACACTGATACGCCCTCACACACTGATACACACACCGATACACCCTCACACGCTGATACACACACTGATACGCCTACACACACTGATACACGCTGATACACATACTGATACGCCCTCACACACTGATACACACACTGATACGCCCTCACACACTGATACACACACCGATACACCCTCACACGCTGATACACACACTGATACGCCCTCACACACTGATACACACACTGATACGCCCTCACACACTGATACACACACTGATACACCCTCACACGCTGATACACACACTGATACGCCTACACACACTGATACGCCCTCACACACTGATACACACACTGATACACCCTCACACGCTGATACACACACTGATACACCCTCACACACTCATACGCCCTCACACACTCATACGCCCTCACACACTGATACGCCCTCACACACTGATACGCCCTCACACACTGATACACACACTGATACACCCTGATACACCCTCACACGCTGATACACACACTGATTCGCCCTCACACACTGATACACCCTCACGCACTGATACGCCTACACACACTGATATGCCCTCACACTGATATGCCCTCACACACTGATACACACACTGATACACCCTCACACATTGATATACACACACTGATACACCCTCACACACTGCTACGCCCTCACACGCTGATACACACACTGATACGCCCTCACACACTGATACACCCTCACACGCTGATACACACACTGATACTCCCTCACGCTGATACACACACTGATACGCCCTCACACACTGATACACACACTGATACGCCCTCACACACTGATACACACACTGATACACCCTCACACACTGATACACCCTCACACGCTGATACACACACTGATACGCCCTCACACACTGATACTCCCTCACACGCTGATACACACACTGATACGCCCTCACACACTGATACGCCCTCACACGCTGATACACACACTGATACGCCCTCACACACTGATACTCCCTCACACGCTGATACACACACTGATACGCCCTCACACACTGATACGCCCTCACACACTGATACACACACTGATACGTCCTCACACACTGATACACCCACTAATACACCCACTGATACGCCCTCACACACTGATACACACACTGATACACACACTGATACGCCCTCACACACTGATACACCCTCACACACTGATACGCCCTCACACACTGATACACACACTGATACGCCCTCACACACTGATACGCCCTCACACACTGATACACACACTGATACGCCCTCACACACACTGATACACACACTAATACGCCCTCACACACTGATACACACACTGATACGCCCTCACACACTGATACGCACACTGATACGCCCTCACACGCTGATACACACACTGATACGCCCTCACACGCTGATACACACACTGATACGCCCTCACGCTGATACACACACTGATACGGCCTCACACACTGATACACACACTGATACGGCCTCACACACTGATACACACACTGATACGGCCTCACACACTGATACACACACTGATACGGCCTCACACACTGATACGGCCTCACACACTGATACGGCCTCACACACTGATACGGCCTCACACACTGATACGGCCTCACACACTGATACACACACTGATACGGCCTCACACACTGATACACGCTGATACACATACTGACACGCCCACACTGATATACACACGGATACATACACCGGTACACCCTCACACATTGATATGTGGGCTTTTTTATAAAATGTTCTGTTCTTGTTTATTAATGTTCTGTATTATGTCATGTTTTAGTGTTTTGTGTGGATCCCAGAAAGAGTAGCTGCTGCTTTTGCAACAGCTAACGGGGATCCTAATGAACTACCCCGCATAAAATACTCACACACACACACACACTCATAGTTTATTCATGAAGGCCTGTGTGGCTTGACTCACCACTGTTACTGGTTTCACTGCAACCTGTTGTATGGTTTTGTCTCAGCTGCAACACCCTGACTCTCTCCCCTCCTCTCTCTCTCTCCCCTCTTCTCTCTATCTCCCCTCTTCTCTCTCTCTCTCTCCCCTCTTCTCTCTCTCTCTCCCCTCTTCTCTCTCTCTCTCCCCTCTTCTCTCTCTCTCTCCCCTCTTCTCTCTCTCTCTCCCCTCTCTCCTCTCCCCCGTGTCTTGCTCCTCTACCCTTCCCTCTCTCCCCTTTCCTCTCCTGTCTCTCCCTCTCTCCTCTCTCTTTTTCAGCCATCTGCCAGACAAGTCCTCCAGGTGGGACGATCCGTCCTGTCGAGGGGGCGGAGGGGATGGTTCCCACGGTAACATTCCATCGCTGTTGTCGATGGCGACGCGGAGTCACATGGACATAACCACGCCCCCTCTGCCTCAAGTCAGCGCTGAGGTGTTGAGAGTAGCAGAACACAGACACCGCAGAGGACTAATGTATCCAGAGATATACCACATACTGACCAAGGTAACAGACACAGAGGACTGATGTATCCACAGATATACCACATACTGACCAAGGTAACAGACACAGAGGACTGATGTATCCACAGGTATACCACATAATGACCAAGGTAACAGACACAGAGGACTGATGTATCCACAGATATACCACATAATGACCAAGGTAACAGACACAGAGGACTGATGTATCCACAGGTATACCACATACTGACCAAGGTAACAGACACAGAGGACTGATGTATCCACAGATATACCACATACTGACCAAGGTAACAGACACAGAGGACTGATGTATCCACAGATATACCACATACTGACCAAGGTAACAGACACAGAGGACTGATGTATCCACAGGTATACCACATAATGACCAAGGTAACAGACACAGAGGACTGATGTATCCACAGATATACCACATAATGACCAAGGTAACAGACACAGAGGACTGATGTATCCACAGGTATACCACATACTGGCCAAGGTAACAGACACAGAGGACTGATGTATCCACAGATATACCACATACTGACCAAGGTAACAGACACAGAGGACTGATGTATCCACAGGTATACCACATAATGACCAAGGTAACAGACACAGAGGACTGATGTATCCACAGATATACCACATAATGACCAAGGTAACAGACACAGAGGACTGATGTATCCACAGGTATACCACATACTGACAAAGGTAACAGACACAGAGGACTGGTGTATCCACAGATATACCACATACTGACCAAGGTAACAGACACAGAGGACTGATGTATCCACAGGTATACCACATAATGACCAAGGTAACAGACACAGAGGACTGACGTATCCACAGATATACCACATACTGACCAAGGTAACAGACACAGGGGACTGATGTATCCAGAGATATACCACATACTGACCAAGGTAACAGAGGACTGACGTATCCACAGATATACCACATACTGACCAAGGTAACAGAGGACTGACGTATCCACAGATATACCACATACTGACCAAGGTAACAGACACAGAGGACTGATGTATCCACAGATATACCACATACTGACCAAGGTAACACAGAGTACTGATGTATCCACAGATATACCACATACTGCCCAAGGTAACAGACACAGAGGACTGATGTATCCACAGATATACCACATACTGACCAAGGTAACACAGAGTACTGATGTATCCACAGATATACCACATACTGACCAAGGTAACAGACACAGAGGACTGATGTATCCACAGATATACCACATAATGACCAAGGTAACAGACACAGAGGACTGACGTATCCACAGATATACCACATACTGACCAAGGTAACAGACACAGGGGACTGATGTATCCAGAGATATACCACATACTGACCAAGGTAACAGAGGACTGACGTATCCACAGATATACCACATACTGACCAAGGTAACAGAGGACTGACGTATCCACAGATATACCACATACTGACCAAGGTAACAGACACAGAGGACTGATGTATCCACAGATATACCACATACTGACCAAGGTAACACAGTGGACTGACGTATCCACAGATATACCACATACTGCCCAAGGTAACAGACACAGAGGACTGATGTATCCACAGATATACCACTTACTGACCAAGGTAACAGACACACAGGACTGACGTATCCACAGATATACCACATACTGACCAAGGTAACAGAGGACTGACGTATCCACAGATATACCACATACTGACCAAGGTAACAGAGGACTGACGTATCCACAGATATACCACATACTGACCAAGGTAACAGACACAGAGGACTGATGTATCCACAGATATACCACATACTGACCAAGGTAACACAGTGGACTGACGTATCCACAGATATACCACATACTGCCCAAGGTAACAGACACAGAGGACTGATGTATCCACAGATATACCACATACTAACTGACCAAGGTAACAGACACAGAGGACTGATGTATCCACAGATATAACACATACTGACCAAGGTAACAGAGGACTGATGTATCCACAGATATACCACATACTGACCAAGGTAACAGACACAGAGGACTGACGTATCCACAGATATACCACATACTGACCAAGGTAACAGAGGACTGACGTATCCACAGATATACCACATACTGACCAAGGTAACAGAGGACTGACGTATCCACAGATATACCACATACTGACCAAGGTAACATACACAGAGGACTGATGTATCCACAGATATACCACATACTGACTGACCAAGGTAACAGACACAGAGGACTGATGTATCCACAGATATTACACATACTGACCAAGGTAACAGAGGACTGATGTATCCACAGATATACCACATACTGACCAAGGTAACAAACACAGAGGACTGATGTATCCACAGATATACCACGTAATGACCAAGGTAACAGACACAGAGGACTGACGTATCCACAGATATACCACATACTGACCAAGGTAACAGACACAGGGGACTGATGTATCCAGAGATATACCACATACTGACCAAGGTAACAGAGGACTGACGTATCCACAGATATACCACATACTGACCAAGGTAACAGAGGACTGACGTATCCACAGATATACCACATACTGACCAAGGTAACAGACACAGAGGACTGATGTATCCACAGATATACCACATACTGACCAAGGTAACACAGTGGACTGACGTATCCACAGATATACCACATACTGCCCAAGGTAACAGACACAGAGGACTGATGTATCCACAGATATACCACTTACTGACCAAGGTAACAGACACACAGGACTGACGTATCCACAGATATACCACATACTGACCAAGGTAACACAGAGTACTGATGTATCCACAGATATACCACATACTGACCAAGCTAACAGAGGACTGATGCATCCACAGATATACCGCATACTGACCAAGGTAACAGAGGACTGATGTATCCACAGATATACCACATACTGACCAAGGTAACAGACACAGAGGACTGATGTATCCACAGATATACCACATACTGACCAAGGTAACAGACACACAGGACTGACGTATCCACAGATATACCACATACTGACCAAGGTAACAGACACAGAGGACTGATGTATCCACAGATATACCACATACTGACCAAGGTAACAGAGGACTGACATATCCACAGATATACCACATACTGACCAAGGTAACAGACACAGAGGACTGATGTATCCACAGGTATACCACATACTGACCAAGGTAACAGAGGACTGATGTGTCCACAGATATACCACATACTGACCAAGGTAACAGATGACTGATGTATCCACAGATATACCACATACTGACCAAGGTAACACAGAGGACTGATGTATCCACAGATATACCACATACTGACCAAGGTAACAGACACAGAGGACTGATGTATCCACAGGTATACCACATACTGACCAAGGTAACAGACACAGAGGACTGATGTATCCACAGGTATACCACATACTGACCAAGGTAACATAGATGACTGATGTATCCACAGATATAACACATACTGACCAAGGTAACAGACACAGAGGACTGACATATCCACAGATATACCACATACTGACCAAGGTAACAGACACAGAGGACTGACATATCCACAGATATACCACATACTGACCAAGGTAACAGACACAGAGGACTGATGTATCCACAGGTATACCACATACTGACCAAGGTAACAGACACAAAGGACTGATGTATCCACAGGTATACCACATACTGACCAAGGTAACATAGAGGACTGATGTATCCACAGATATACTACATACTGACCAAGGTAACATAGAGGACTGATGTGTCCACGGATATACCACATACTGACCAAGGTAACAGAGACACTCTTTGTTATGGGTGTCCATTTTTAATCAATAAGTCTTGAGGTGTGGAATATGGCCACGCAAAGCGGAGTGCTGGGACACAGCCCTTAGCAGTGGTTTATAACACAAACCCCTGAAGTGCCTTATTTCTATTAGAAACTTTATTCAAACGTATTTAGAGCAATAATAATACACGTTTTGTATACCTGTGGTATTTCATGGCTTTCAGCCAATCAGCATTCACGGCTCGAACTCCCCAGTTTCTAATGTCAGATAATGACTTCTACTTCTGCCTCTGTCTGTTAGTGTGTCTGTAGGGTTGCAGAGTAACAGGCATTTGAAGGTGCATCTCTGGCCTCAAGCCTCCATTGACACTTAAAGGGCCAATCAGCAGTTGCTCTCTCTCCATCCCTCTACATCTTTCTCCCTCTCTCTCTCCCTCTCCCTCTCCCACTCCCTCTCTCCCTCTCTCCCTCTCTCCCTCTCTCTCTCTCTCTCTCTCTCTCTCTCTCCATCCCTCTCTCTCTCTCATCCCTCTCTCTCTCTCTCATCCCTCTCTCTCTCGCTCTCTCATCCCTCTCTCTCTCTCTCTCCCTCCCACTCTCCCTCCCACTCTCCCTCCCACTCTCCCTCCCACTCTCCCTCCCACTCTCCCTCCCTCTCCATCTCCATCCCTCTCTCTCTCCATCCCTCTCTCTCCATCCCTCCCTCTCTCTCCGTCCCTCTCTCCGTCCCTCTCTCCGTCCCTCTCTCCGTCCCTCTCTCCGTCCCTCTCTCCGTCCCTCTCTCCGTCCCTCTCTCCGTCCCTCTCTCCGTCCCTCTGTCCGTCCCTCTCTCTCCGTCCCTCTCTCTCCGTCCCTCTCTCTCCGTCCCTCTCTACATCCCTCTCTACATCCCTCTCTACATCCCTCTCTACATCTCTCTCTCTGTCCCTCTCTCTGTCCCTCTCTCTGTCCCTCTCTCTGTCCCTCTCTCTGTCCCTCTCTCTGTCCCTCTCTCTGTCCCTCTCTCTGTCCCTCTCTCTGTCCCTCTCTCTGTCCCTCTCTCTGTCCCTCTCTCTGTCCCTCTCTCTGTCCCTCTCTCCGTCCCTCTCTCTGTCCCTCTCTCTGTCCCTCTCTCTGTCCCTCTCTCCGTCCCTCTCTCTCTCTCCATCTCTCCGTCCCTCTCTCTCTCTCCATCTCCATCCCTCTCTCCCTCTCTCTCCATCCCTCTCTCTCTCTCCATCCCTCCCCCTCTCTCTCTCTCCCCCTCTCTCTCTCTCTCTCCATCCCTCTCAGGGAGAGATAAAGATGGCGGTGTGTATAGAAGATGATTGTAACAGTGAACTGCCTCCAGCCTCTCTGCTGTTCAGAGCAGCCAGACAGTACAGCTATGGGGTCCTCTTCAGCCTAGCCGAAACACACCGACGCCTCGAGAGACTTGCCATGCGCAACAGAGGACCCCTCGAAGGTGAGGGAAAGAAGGAAGGAAGGAGGGAAGGAAGTGAACAATTTAGTTTTGCTTGTCTTTTCCACTCTCTCTCTTTCTCTCCCTGGTTATTTGTCTTGTCTCTTTCTCTCCCTGGTTGTCATCGTCTTGCAGTTCCTCCAGTGATAGTGAAGGAGTGGTCCAGTGGGAAGTCGAAGTCGGCCCTGACCCCGGAGCTGGTTCCAGCGCTGTGCTTCAGAGAGTGGACCTGTCCTAACCTGCGGAGGCTGTGGCTTGGTAGAGCCAGTGAAGATCGCTCCCGGAGGACCAGAGCTTTCCTAGCCTGTCTGCGCTCTGACTGTCCTGCCTTACTCAACCCTGCTCAGGTCCCACAACACCTTCTGCTCATGTGCTGCGTGCTCAGGTGAGACTGGAAGGGTGTGAGAGGTGTGTGTGTCTGTGTACCACGTGTGTGTGCTGCGTGCTCAGGTGAGACTGGAAGGGTGTGAGAGGTGTGTGTGTCTGTGTACCAAGTGTGTGTGCTGCGTGCTCAGGTGAGACTGGGTGTGAGAGGTGTGTGTGTCTGTGTACCACGTGTGTGTGCTGCGTGCTCAGGTGAGACTGGAAGGGTGTGAGAGGTGTGTGTGTCTGTGTACCAAGTGTGTGTGCTGCGTGCTCAGGTGAGACTGAAAGGGTGTGAGAGGTGTGTGTGTCTGTGTACCAAGTGTGTGTGCTGCGTGCTCAGGTGAGACTGGAAGGGTGTGAGAGGTGTGTGTGTCTGTGTACCAAGTGTGTGTGCTGCGTGCTCAGGTGAGACTGAAAGGGTGTGAGAGGTGTGTGTGTCTGTGTACCACGTGTGTGTGCTGCGTGCTCAGGTGAGACTGGGTGTGAGAGGTGTGTGTGTCTGTGTACCACGTGTGTGTGCTGCGTGCTCAGGTGAGACTGGGTGTGAGAGGTGTGTGTGTCTGTGTACCACGTGTGTGTGCTGCGTGCTCAGGTGAGACTGGAAGGGTGTGAGAGGTGTGTGTGTCTGTGTACCAAGTGTGTGTGCTGCGTGCTCAGGTGAGACTGAAAGGGTGTGAGAGGTGTGTGTGTCTGTGTACCACGTGTGTGTGCTGCGTGCTCAGGTGAGACTGGGTGTGAGAGGTGTGTGTGTCTGTGTACCACGTGTGTGTGCTGCGTGCTCAGGTGAGACTGGAAGGGTGTGAGAGGTGTGTGTGTCTGTGTACCAAGTGTGTGTGCTGCGTGCTCAGGTGAGACTGAAAGGGTGTGAGAGGTGTGTGTGTCTGTGTACCAAGTGTGTGTGCTGCGTGCTCAGGTGAGACTGAAAGGGTGTGAGAGGTGTGTGTGTCTGTGTACCACGTGTGTGTGCTGCGTGCTCAGGTGAGACTGGGTGTGAGAGGTGTGTGTGTCTGTGTACCACGTGTGTGTGCTGCGTGCTCAGGTGAGACTGGAAGGGTGTGAGAGGTGTGTGTGTCTGTGTACCAAGTGTGTGTGCTGCGTGCTCAGGTGAGACTGGGTGTGAGAGGTGTGTGTGTCTGTGTACCACGTGTGTGTGCTGCGTGCTCAGGTGAGACTGGAAGGGTGTGAGAGGTGTGTGTGTGTCTGTGTACCACGTGTGTGTGGTGTGTTAAGGTGTGTGTGTGTGTGTGTGTGTTAACAGGTATATGATGCAGTGGCCAGGTGGTCGTATTCTACAGAGACATGAGTTAGATGCCTTCCTGGCCCAGGCAGTCTCTAACCAGCTCTACGAACCAGACCAGCTACAGGAACTGAAGGTACAACACACACTAGACACAGCCAACACTGCTGGACCAGGTCCAGTTTGAAGGTACAGCTGGTTCCTGAGCACTTCCCAGAGGGAGCCATTGCTGGAGACCTGTTGGGGATAGCTGTGCCAGTATGCTACAGGTTAAGGACAGCCCATCATATCTTTGAGCATCAACTGCACCTCTGGACCCAATAGTTTGAGTCACGGAGTGAGGAGGAGAGGAACCGTTTCCTGCACATTCTAGAAGAGAGGGACCCGATGTTAGTTGCCCACTTGTACATGGGTGTAGCTGGGTCAGCAGGGAGAAGAGAGAGACGAGGAGTCGGTGGTAGACAGTTGATGAAGTGGTACATAGGGGAGCATATGTGTGGGAACGAGGAGATATCTGTGGCGAGGAGCGTTGCGGCAGGTAGACAAGCGGTTAAAAGCGTTGGGCCAGGAACCAAAAGGTTGCTGGTTCGAATCCCTGAGCCACCTAGATGAAAAATCTGTCCATGTGCCCTTGAGCGTGGCACATAACCCTAAATGCTGCTGTAAGTCGCTTTGTATAAGAGCATCTGCTAAGTGACTAAAATTTGAAAATACTAATTATTATAATAACCAAAAAAGTGTTAAACAAATCAAAATATATTTTCTTCAAAGTATCCACCCTTTGCCTTGATGACAGCTTTGCACATTCTTGGCATTTTCTCAACCAGCTTCACCTGGAATGCTTTCCCACCAGTCTTGAATTAGTTCCCAAGACTCATCCCAAACCATCTCAATTGGGTTGAGGTCGGGTGATTGTGGAGGCCAAGTCATCTGATGCAGCACTCCATCACTTGGTAAAATTGCTCTTACACATCCTGGAGGTGTGTTTTGGGTCATTGTCCTGTTGAAAAACAAATGATAGTCCCACTAAGAGTAAACCAGATGGGATGGTGTATCGCTGCAGAATGCTGTGGTAGTCATGCTGGTTAAGTGTGCCTGAATTCTAAATAAATCACTGACAGTATCACCAGCAAAGCACCCCCAAACCAAACCATCACCTCCGCTTCACGGTTGGAACCAAACCATCACCTCCGCTTCACGGTTGGAACGACACCATCACCTCTGCTTCACTGTTGGAACCAAACCATCACCTCCGCTTCACGGTTGGAACCAAACCATCACCTCCGCTTCACGGTTGGAACCAAACCATCACCTCCGCTTCACGGTTGGAACCAAACCATCACCTCCGCTTCACGGTTGGAACCAAACCATCACCTCCGCTTCACGGTTGGAACGACACCATCACCTCCGCTTCACGGTTGGAACCAAACCATCACCTCCGCTTCACGGTTGGAACCAAACCATCACCTCCGCTTCACGGTTGGAACCAAACCATCACCTCCACTTCACGGTTGGAACCAAACCATCACCTCCACTTCACGGTTGGAACCAAACCATCACCTCCACTTCACGGTTGGAACCACGCCATCACCTCCGCTTCACGGTTGGAACCAAACCATCACCTCCGCTTCACGGTTGGAACCACACCATCACCTCCGCTTCACGGTTGGAACCAAACCATCACCTCTGCTTCACTGTTGGAACCACACCATCACCTCCGCTTCACGGTTGGAACCAAACCATCACCTCCGCTTCACGGTTGGAACCACACTATCACCTCCGCTTCACGGTTGGAACCACACTATCACCTCTGCTTCACGGTTGGAACCACACTATCACCTCCGCTTCACGGTTGGAACCAAACCATCACCTCCGCTTCACGGTTGGAACCAAACCATCACCTCCGCTTCACGGTTGGAACAACACCATCACCTCCACTTCACGGTTGGAACCAAACCATCACCTCCGCTTCACGGTTGGAACCACACCATCACCTCCGCTTCACGGTTGGAACCAAACCATCACCTCCGCTTCACGGTTGGAACCAAACCATCACCTCCACTTCACGGTTGGAACCAAACCATCGCCTCCGCTTCACGGTTGGAACCAAACCGTCACCTCCGCTTCACGGTTGGAACCAAACTATCACCTCCGCTTCACGGTTGGAACCAAACCATCACCTCCGCTTCACGGTTGGAACCAAACCATCACCTCCACTTCACGGTTGGAACCAAACCATCACCTCCACTTCACGGTTGGAACCAAACCATCGCCTCTGCTTCACGGTTGGAACCAAACCATCACCTCCACTTCACGGTTGGAACCAAACCATCACCTCCACTTCACGGTTGGAACCACACCATCACCTCCGCTTCACGGTTGGAACCAAACCATCACCTCTGCTTCACGGTTGGAACCAAACCATCACCTCCGCTTCACGGTTGGAACCAAACCATCACCTCTGCTTCACGGTTGGAACCAAACCATCACCTCCACTTCACGGTTGGAACCACACCATCACCTCTGCTTCACGGTTGGAACCAAACCATCGCCTCCACTTCACGGTTGGAACCACACCATCACCTCCACTTCACGGTTGGAACCAAACCATCACCTCCGCTTCACGGTTGGAACCACACCATCACCTCTGCTTCACGGTTGGAACCAAACCATCGCCTCCACTTCACGGTTGGAACCAAACCATCACCTCCGCTTCACTGTTGGAACCAAACCATCACCTCCACTTCACGGTTGGAACCACACCATCACCTCTGCTTCACGGTTGGAACCAAACCATCGCCTCCACTTCACGGTTGGAACCAAACCATCACCTCCGCTTCACTGTTGGAACCGTGAAGTGGTCCTCATGAGAGCCAGTTTCATCATAGTGCTTGATGGTTTTTTGCGGCTGCACTTGAAGAAACTTTCAAAGTTGTTGAAGTTTTCCGTCTTGTCTGACCTTCATGTCTTAAAGTAATGATGGACTGTCATTTCTCTTTGCTTATTTGAGCTGTTCTTGCCATAATATGGACTTGGTATTTTATCAAATAGGGCTATCTTCTGTATACCACCCCTACCTTGTCACAACACAGCTGATTGGCTGAAACACTTTAAGAAGGAATTAAATTCCACTAATGAACTTTTAAGAAGGCACACCAAAAATATTTTCAAAACTAAAAGCATTGTATTTGGGACAAATCATTCACTAAACTCTGAACCTCAACTGAATCTTGTAATGAATAATGTGGAAATTGAGCATGTTGAGGTGAATAAACTGCTTGGAGTAACCCTGGATTGTAAACTGTCATGGTCAAAACATATTGATACAACAGTAGCTAAGATGGGGAGAAGTCTGTCCATAATAAAGTGCTGCTCTGCCTTCTTAACAACACTATCAACAAGGCAGGTCCTACAGGCCCTAGTTTCTACCTTCTTAACAACACTGTCAACAAGGCAGGTCCTACAGGCCCTAGTTTCTACCTTCTTAACAACACTATCAACAAGGCAGGTCCTACAGGCCCTAGTTTCTACCTTCTTAACAACACTGTCAACAAGGCAGGTCCTACAGGCCCTAGTTTCTACCTTCTTAACAAGGCAGGTCCTACAGGCCCTAGTTTCTACCTTCTTAACAGCACTATCAACAAGGCAGGTCCTACAGGCCCTAGTTTCTACCTTCTTAACAACACTATCAACAAGGCAGGTCCTACAGGCCCTAGTTTCTACCTTCTTAACAACACTGTCAACAAGGCAGGCCCTACAGGCCCTAGTTTCTACCTTCTCAACAACACTATCAACAAGGCAGGCCCTACAGGCCCTAGTCTCTACCTTCTTAACAACACTATCAACAAGGCAGGTCCTACAGGCCCTAGTTTCTACCTTAACAACACTATCAACAAGGCAGGCCCTACAGGCCCTAGTTTCTACCTTCTTAACAACACTATCAACAAGGCAGGCCCTACAGGCCCTAGTTTCTACCTTAACAACACTATCAACAAGGCAGGCCCTACAGGCCCTAGTTTCTACCTTCGTAACAACACTATCAACAAGGCAGGTCCTACAGGCCCTAGTTTCTACCTTCTTAACAACACTATCAACAAGGCAGGCCCTACAGGCCCTAGTTTCTACCTTAACAACACTATCAACAAGGCAGGCCCTACAGGCCCTAGTTTCTACCTTCGTAACAACACTATCAACAAGGCAGGCCCTACAGGCCCTAGTTTCTACCTTTGTAACAACACTATCAACAAGGCAGGTCCTACAGGCCCTAGTTTCTACCTTCTTAACAACACTATCAACAAGGCAGGTCCTACAGGCCCTAGTTTCTACCTTCTTAACAACACTGTCAACAAGTCAGGCCCTACAGGCCCTCGTTTCTACCTTCTCAACAACACTATCAACAAGGCAGGCCCTACAGGCCCTAGTTTCTACCTTAACAACACTATCAACAAGGCAGGCCCTACAGGCCCTAGTTTCTACCTTTGTAACAACACTATCAACAAGGCAGGTCCTACAGGCCCTAGTTTCTACCTTCTTAACAACACTATCAACAAGGCAGGTCCTACAGGCCCTAGTTTCTACCTTAACAACACTATCAACAAGGCAGGTCCTACAGGCCCTAGTTTCTACCTTCTTAACAACACTGTCAACAAGGCAGGCCCTACAGGCCCTAGTTTCTACCTTAACAACACTATCAACAAGGCAGGTCCTTCAGGCCCTAGTTTCTACCTTCTTAACAACACTATCAACAAGGCAGGTCCTACAGGCCTTATTTTCTACCTTCTTAACAAGGTAGGTCCTACAGGCCCTAGTTTCTACCTTCTTAACAACACTGTCAACAAGGCATGCCCTACAGGCCCTAGTTTCTACCTTAACAACACTATCAACAAGGCAGGCCCTACAGGCCCTAGTTTCTACCTTCGTAACAACACTATCAACAAGGCAGGTCCTACAGGCCCTAGTTTCTACCTTCTTAACAACACTATCAACAAGGCAGGCCCTACAGGCCCTAGTTTCTACCTTAACAACACTATCAACAAGGCAGGCCCTACAGGCCCTAGTTTCTACCTTCGTAACAACACTATCAACAAGGCAGGTCCTACAGGCCCTAGTTTCTACCTTCTTAACAAGGCAGGTCCTACAGGCCCTAGTTTATACGTTCTTAACAACACTATCAACAAGGCAGGTCCTACAGGCCCTAGTTTCTACCTTATCAACACTATCAACAAGGCGAGTCCTACAGTCCCTAGTTTCTACATTCTTAACAACACTATCAACAAGGCAGGTCCTACGGGCTCTAGTTTCTACATTCTTAACAACACTATCAACAAGGCAGGTCCTACAGGCCCTAGTTTCTACCTTCTTAACAACACTATCAACAAGGCAGGTCCTACAGGCCCTAGTTTCTACCTTCTTAACAGCACTATCAACAAGGCAGGTCCTACAGGCCCTAGTTTCTACCTTCTTAACAACACTATCAACAAGGCAGGTCCTACAGGCCCTAGTTTCTACCTTCTTAACAACACTATCAACAAGGCAGGTCCTACAGGCCCTAGTTTCTACCTTAACAACACTATCAACAAGGCAGGTCCTACAGGCCCTAGTTTCTACCTTCTTAACAACACTATCAACAAGGCAGGTCCTTCAGGCCCTAGTTTCTGCCTTCTTAACAGCACTATCAACAAGGCAGGTCCTACAGGCCCTAGTTTCTACCTTCTTAACAACACTATCAACAAGGCAGGTCCTACAGGCCTTAGTTTCTACCTTCTTAACAAGGCAGGTCCTACAGGCCCTAGTTTCTACCTTAACAACACTATCAACAAGGCAGGTCCTACAGGCCCTAGTTTCTACCTTCTTAACAACACTATCAACAAGGCAGGTCCTTCAGGTCCTAGTTTCTACCTTCTTAGCAACACTATCAACAAGGCAGGTCCTACAGGCCTTAGTTTCTACCTTCTTAACAACACTATCAACAAGGCACCCATACAAACCCCACCAGACATGCCACCAGAGGTCTGTTTAAACTACTAATACACAGCTCAGACACCCATACATACCCCACAAGACATGTCACCAGAGGTCTCTTCACAGTCCCCAAGTCCAGAACAGACTATGGGAGGTGCACAGTACTACATAGAGCCATGACTACATGGAACTCTATTCCACAGTACTACACAGAGCCATGACTACATGGAACTCTATTCCACATCAGGTAACTGATGCAGCAGGAGAATCAGATTTTAAAAAAACTGGTAAAAATACACCTTATGGAACAGCGGGGACTGTGAAGTAACAAGGAACAGCGGGGACTGAAGCAACAAGGAACAGCGGGGACTGAAGCAACACGAACATAGGCACAGACACATGGATAGACACATGATAACATACGCACTATACACAAACGTACACATGGATTTTGAGTTGTAGATATGTGGTAGTGATGGGGTATGGGCCTGAGGGCACACAGTGTGTTGTGAAATCTGTAATGAATCTAATGTATTTAAAATGATATAACTGCCTTTACAGGACCCCAAGAAGAGTGGCTGCTACCTTGGCAGGAACTAATGAGGATCCATAATAAACCCCAGGAAGAGTAGCTACTGCCTTGGCAGGAACTCATGGGGGTCCATAATAAACCCCAGGAAGAGTAGCTGCTGCCTTGGCCGGAACTAATGGTGATCCATAATAAACCCCAGGAAGAGTAGCTGCTGCCTTGGCAGGAACTAATGAGGATCCATAATAAACCCAGAAAGAGTAGCTGCTGCCTTGGCAGGAACTAATGAGGATCCATAATATACCCAGGAAGAGTAGCTGCTGCCTTGGCCGGAACTAATGGTGATCCATAATAAAACACAGGAAGAATAGCTGCCGCCTTGGCAGGAACTAATGGGGATCCATAATTAATACAAATACCAAATACCTGTTAATTGAAATGCATTCCAGGTGACTACCTCGTGAAGCTGGTTGAGAGAATGCCAAGAGTGTGCAAAGCTATCAAGGCAAACGGTGGCTACTTGAAGAATCTCAAATATAAAATACATTTTGATTTGTTTAACACTTTATTTGGTTACTACATGATTCCATGTGTAATTTCATAGTTGTGATATCTTCACTATTATTCTAGAGAATAGTAAAAATAAAGAAAAAACCTAATTCTAAAACTTGTGTGAACAAAATAAAAATATCTTGTGTGTTCTCCTTTGTCCTGAGTTGAGGGGTCCGTACGTTCTCCTTTGTCCTGAGTTGAGGGGTCCGTACGTTCTCCTTGGTCCTGAGTTGAGGGGTCCGTACGTTCTCCTTGGTCCTGAGTTGAGGGGTCCGTACGTTCTCCTTTGTCCTGAGTTGAGGGGTCCGTACGTTCTCCTTTGTCCTGAGTTGAGGGGTCCGTACGTTCTCCTTTGTACTGAGTTGAGGGGTCCGTACGTTCTCCTTTGTCCTGAGTTGAGGGGTTTGTGCGTTCTCCTTTGTCCTGAGTTGAGGGGTCTGTGCGTTCTCCTTTGTCCTGAGTTGAGGGGTTTGTGCGTTCTCCTTTGTCCTGAGTTGAGGGGTCTGTGTGTTCTCCTTTGTCCTGAGTTGAGGGGTCCGTACGTTCTCCTTTGTCCTGAGTTGAGGGGTCTGTGCGTTCTCCTTTGTCCTGAGTTGAGGGGTCCGTGCGTTCTCCTTTGTCCTGAGTTGAGGGGTCTGTGCGTTCTCCTTTGTCCTGAGTTGAGGGGTCCGTGCGTTCTCCTTTGTCCTGAGTTGAGGGGTCCGTACGTTCTCCTTTGTCCTGAGTTGAGGGGTCCGTACGTTCTCCTTTGTCCTGAGTTGAGGGGTCCGTACGTTCTCCTTTGTCCTGAGTTGAGGGGTTTGTGCGTTCTCCTGTGTCCTGAGTTGAGGGGTCCCTAGGTTCTCCTTGGTCCTGAGTTGAGGGGGCCGTACGTTCTCCTTTGTCCTGAGTTGAGGGGTCCGTACGTTCTCCTTTGTCCTTTAGTTGAGGCGTCCGTGTGTTCTCCTTTGTCCTGAGTTGAGGGGTCCGTACGTTCTCCTTTGTCCTGAGTTGAGGGGTCCGTACGTTCTCCTTTGTCCTGAGTTGAGGGGTCCGTACGTTCTCCTTTGTCCTGAGTTGAGGGGTCCGTACGTTCTCCTTTGTCCTGAGTTGAGGGGTCCGTACGTTCTCCTTTGTCCTGAGTTGAGGGATCCTTACGTTCTCCTTTGTCCTGAGTTGAGGGTTTTGTGCGTTCTCCTTTGTCCTGAGTTGAGGGGTCCGTGCGTTCTCCTTGGTCCTGAGTTGAGGGGTCCGTACGTTCTCCTTGGTCCTGAGTTGAGGGGTCCGTACGTTCTCCTTTGTACTGAGTTGTACTGAGTTGAGGGGTCCGTACGTTCTCCTTTGTCCTGAGTTGAGGGGTCCGTACGTTCTCCTTGGTCCTGAGTTGAGGGGTCCGTACGTTCTCCTTGGTCCTGAGTTGAGGGGTCCGTACGTTCTCCTTGGTCCTGAGTTGAGTGGTCCGTGCTTTCTCCTTGGTCCTGAGTTGAGGGGTCCGTACGTTCTCCTTTGTCCTGAGTTGAGGGGTTTGTGCGTTCTCCTTTGTCCTGAGTTGAGGGGTCCGTACGTTCTCCTTTGTACTGAGTTGAGGGGTCCGTACGTTCTCCTTTGTCCTGAGTTGAGGGGTTTGTACGTTCTCCTTGGTCCTGAGTTGTGGGGTCCGTGCGTTCTCCTTTGTCCTGAGTTGAGGGGTCCGTGCGTTCTCCTTTGTCCTGAGTTGAGGGGTCCGTGCGTTCTCCTTTGTCCTGAGTTTTGGTGGTCCCTGTAGGGTGTGTCCCTGGTTAGACTGTCTGATGGGTGTGTGTCCCTGGTTACACTGTCTGATGGGTGTGTCCCTGGTTAGACTGTCTGATGGGTGTGTGTCCCTGGTTACACTGTCTGATGGGTGTGTCCCTGGTTAGACTGTCTGATGGCTGATCCTTTAGGGTGTTTCCCTGGTTACACTGTCTGATGGCTGATCCTTTAGGGTGTGTCCCTGGTTACACTGTCTGATGGCTGATCCTTTAGGGTGTTTCCCTGGTTACACTGTCTGATGGCTGATCCTTTAGGGTGTGTCCCTGGTTACACTGTCTGATGGCTGGTCCTTTAGGGTGTGTCCCTGGTTACACTGTCTGATGGCTGGTCCTTTAGGGTGTGTCCCTGGTTACACTGTCTGATGGGTGTGTGTCCCTGGTTACACTGTCTGATGGGTGTTTCCCTGGTTAGACTGTCTGATGGCTGGTCCTTTAGGGTGTTTCCCTGGTTAGACTGTCTGATGGCTGGTCCTTTAGGGTGTGTCCCTGGTTACACTGTCTGATGGGTGTGTCCCTGGTTAGACTGTCTGATGGCTGGTCCTTTAGGGTCTTTCCCTGGTTAGACTGTCTGATGGCTGGTCCTTTAGGGTCTTTCCCTGGTTAGACTGTCTGATGGCTGATCCTTTAGGGTGTTTCCCTGGTTAGACTGTCTGATGGGTGTGTCCCTGGTTAGACTGTCTGATGGGTGTGTCCCTGGTTAGACTGTCTGATGGCTGGTCCTTTAGGGTGTTTCCCTGGTTAGACTGTCTGATGGCTGATCCTTTAGGGTGTTTCCCTGGTTAGACTGTCTGATGGGTGTGTGTCCCTGGTTACACTGTCTGATGGCTGGTCCTTTAGGGTGTGTCCCTGGTTACACTGTCTGATGAGTGTGTCCCTGGTTAGACTCTGATGGCTGATCCTTTAGATCCAGCAGGCCCTGTGAGGTCACATTCTTCACAGCATCCAGCCTAGCTGACGTCATGCGTTTTTCTGGGGGGGGGAATCCTTTGTATTTTTTCTCTGGCCTCCATTGATTTAGTCACCCTAATTCTGACCATCCTACTCGGGTAATAACTCCAATAACTTTGGAATGGATTATGATAGCGACATGAGGTTTGGAACATTGGTTTTCTTAGAGGATTATCTGCACAGTTAACATTTACCCATTGGTCAAAAGATGCGTTTTTGATTGGACACATTATTTAATGTGTGTCTGTAGGTGGAGAAGGTAGATGGTCGGGGAGTGCAGCTGGCGTCTCTCTTCATGGCGGGCGTGGACACGGCTCTGTTGGTCAACGATGTGTGTGGTCAGCCGTTACCATGGGAACACTGCTGCCCCTGGGGCTTCTTCGACGGGAAACTCTTCCAGACCAAACTGGCCCGTGCCGCTCGAGACCGCCAGGCTCTGCTCGACATGTGTGAAGGACAGGTCGGTCGGGGGGGGGGGTTGGATGGCCATTGTCCCCCATGAGACAAATTGCTTTCTGTGACCCATGTAAAAGGCTAACTCGACTTCTGGGATTTATAAGTATATATCATTTTTTCTGTCCAACAGGAGGAGCTGGTGTCTCGTGTGGAGAAGATGCGTCAGGCCATCCTAGAAGGCATCAACTTCTCTCGTCCTCCTCCCCCTCCTCCTCCTCTCCCCCCTCCTTCCTTCCTGCCCCCTCCCCCCTTCTACCCTCTGCCTCCCCTCTACCCTCCCCGACCGATGGGCAACATGCCACACCACCACCCACAACATCCTCACCCTCATCACCACTCACACCCAGCCCAGCATAGACCCAGAGCCTTCCCAGGTGAGCATCTCACACACACACACACACACGTTCACAAGTGCACACACATATCCAATAGATCAATGCAAAGATCCAGACACTGAGGCGTTGGTGTTGGATCCAAGACGCTGAGGCGTTGGTGTTGGATCCAAGACGCTGAGGCGTTGGAATAAGTTGCCGGTGCTGGATCCGGGGCGTCGGTGCTGGATCCGGGGCGTCGGTGCTGGATCCGGGGCGTCGGTGCTGGATCCGGGGCGTCGGTGCTGGATCCGGGGCGCCGGTGCTGGATCCGAGACGCCTAGGCGTTGGTGTTGGATCCAAAACGTTGGTGTTGGAACCTGAGACGCCTATCCGTTGGTGTTGGATCCGTGGCATTGGTGTTGGATCCAAGACGCTGAGGCGTTGGTGTTGGATCCGAGACGCCTAGGCGTCGGTGCTGGATCCGGGGCGCCGGTGCTGGATCCGGGGCGCCGGGGGTTGGATCCGGGGGTTGGATCCGGGGCGCCGGGGGTTGGATCCGGGGCGCCGGGGGTTGGATCCGGGGCGCCGGGGGTTGGATCCGGGGCGCCGGGGGTTGGATCCGAGGCGCCGGTGTTTGGATCCGAGACGCCTAGGTGCCGGTGTTGGAACCGAGACGCCTGGGCGTCGGTGCTGGATCCTGGGCGTCGGTGCTGGATCCTGGGCGTCGGTGCTGGATCCGGGGGCGTCGGTGCTGGATCCGGGGGCGTCGGTGCTGGATCCGAGGCGTCGGTGTTGGATCCGAGACGTCTAGGCGTTGGTGCTGGATCCGAGACGCCTAGGTGCCGGTGCTGGATCCGGGGCGTCGGTGCTGGATCCGGGGCGTCGGTGCTGGATCCGGGGCATTGGTGTTGGATCCAAGACGCTGAGGCGTTGGTGTTGGATCCGAGACGCCTAGGTGTCGGTGCTGGATCCTGGGCGTCGGAGCTGGATCCTGGGCGTCGGAGCTGGATCCTGGGCGTCGGAGCTGGATCCTGGGCGTCGGAGCTGGATCCGGGGCGCCGGTGCTGGATCCGAGGCGTCGGTGCTGGATCCGGGGAGCTGGATCCGAGGCGTCGGTGCTGGATCCGAGGCGCCGGTGCTGGATCCGAGGCGCCGGTGCTGGATCCGAGGCGCCGGTGCTGGATCCGAGGCGCCGGTGCTGGAACCGAGGCGTCGGTGCTGGATCCGAGGCGTCGGTGCTGGATCCGGGGCGCCGGAGCTGGATCCGAGGCGTCGGTGCTGGATCCGAGGCGCCGGTGCTGGATCCGAGGCGTCGGTGCTGGAACCGAGGCGTCGGTGCTGGATCCGAGGCGTCGGTGCTGGATCCGAGGCGCCGGTGCTGGAACCGAGGCGCCGGTGCTGGAACCGAGGCGCCGGTGCTGGATCCGAGGCGCCGGTGCTGGAACCGGGGCGTCGGTGCTGGATCCGGGGCGCCGGAGCTGGATCCGAGGCGTCGGAGCTGGATCCGAGGCGCCGGTGCTGGATCCGAGGCGCCGGTGCTGGATCCGAGGCGCCGGTGCTGGATCCGAGGCGCCGGTGCTGGATCCGGGGCGCCGGTGCTGGATCCGGGGCCCCGGAGCTGGATCCGGGGCCCCGGAGCTTGATCCGGGGCGCCGGAGCTGGATCCGAGGCGCCGGAGCTGGATCCGAGGCGTCGGTGCTGGATCCGAGGCGCCGGTGCTGGATCCGGGGCGCCGGTGCTGGATCCGGGGCGCCGGAGCTGGATCCGGGGCGCCGGAGCTGGATCCGAGGCGCCGGAGCTGGATCCGAGTCGCCGGTGCTGGATCCGAGGCGTCGGTGTTGGATCAGAGACGTCGAGGCGTTGGTGCTGCATCCGAGACGCTGTTCGTGCACCAGGAAGTTTGATGTTCTATCTGCACTTTTCTAACAGATAACAAGCACACTTTTATCTGTCTTTTAATGAGCAGGTCTGCAGTCGATCCCCCCCCAGGGAGGGAAGTTGGAGATAGCCGGAATGGTGGTGGGGCAGTGGGCCGGGAACAAACCACTGCGTGGCAGAGGGGGATTCAACATGCAGGTGGTGTCAGTCGGGGCTGGGAGAGGGTAAGACACTGCTGCTGCGCTCTAAATTAATACTCCATACTTACTTGTGTCTAATATGACTTTTTACTAATCCCTCTCTCCCCCGTCTCTCCAGAAGGGGTAAGGACATCCCAGTGAAAGGAGGGCGAGGAGGTAAAAAGGTGACTGCCAACAGAATAAAGGTTTGACATCAGAATAAGGTCAAGCCATAGAATAAGCGGTGTGTTGTCACACTAAATGTAAAGAGACCGTTAGATGTAGTTTTAAAAAAGCATTAACTCTTTCTCTCCTTCCCTCCAGACCTCACCCCCTCCCCCCTCCACCAGTCCCCCCAAGTCCTCTGAGGGTGAGGGTCTTAACTCTGGGGGTGTGGCCCAGAAGCTGAACGGCAGCCCTGCAGCCTCCGCTATTGGCCAGCCTTTGGATCTTCCCCCACTGGCCCAGCCAAACCCGTGTGCCTTAGCCAGCAAAGACAACCAATCAGAGGAGGCCCCTTGTTGCCTTGACAGCTGTCCTTCAGACGGAATGTAACGAAGGAGAATTGACTAGGCTTTCCCAGAATGCACCAGGGTGTTCTGAAAGTGCCGTCTGTGTTCCACTGCCTTCCCCTGTCTGTTAGCCTCGCCCACCAACACACCAACCAGGAAGTCAGAGAGGGGGAGGTGCTCTGCTCAATCAGTGGATTTGATTGAGGTGTTCCGCTAGCCTTTCCCCCCCTCTCTCTGCTTCTTTGTGTGATTGGTTCGGCAGAGCAGTAAGCCCAACCCCTTGATTTTGTCATGTTTTATTTTAACGATGAGAGGTTTTTCTCCATGAGTCCATTTTGTCTAAGCCCTGCCCCATAAAGCCCTGCCCCCATGGCTGTTGTAGCCCCAGCACACTGTCTCATGTTGTAATGATCCCTCCCTAGTGTTAAAATTGATTGTGAATTGAAATGGGATGATGTGATCTACACTCCCCTACCGAGGTCCGCACAGTTAGACTTGAACTACAGTGTTTAGTAGTAGTAATAGTGGGTTTACACACACAGTAACGTTGACACTAAACACACACTGTTGGCCAGTCTGTTAGTTCCTCGGTTTGGTAGCCATTGGAGGTGTGTAAAGGTTTAGTTGCCCAACCCAGCCGTGTTGAGACCCCCTGACCACAGATGTAAACTGTTGCCATAGGGACCTCATGGCAAGCGGTGTTCCATGTGAGGTCAGAGAGGAATAGAGAAAGGAGGAAGACATGGGCGTTTGCTAAATCCCCCAATACACCACCGATAATGATCTATTAGCATCAACCGCGCCTCTAACCTCCCCGCCAGACCCATCTGTATTAGCTACGCTGCGTTGTGTTGCTAATCACAACACTACCTAGGGCGGCAAGTAGCCTAGTGGTTAGAGCGTTGGGCCAGTCACCGTAAGGTTACTGGATCAAATCCCAGAGCTGACAAGGTAAACATCTGTCGTTCTGCCCCTGAACAAGGCAGTTAACCCACTGTTCCCCAGTAGGCCGTCATTGTAAATAAGAATTTGTTCTTAACTGACTTGCCTAGTTAAATAAAGGTTACATTTAAATATAAAATATTACCCTGAGCGTCGGTGTGTTAGCATAGCTTAGCCCCTTCAGTAGCATTTGCACCGCTAATGCGTTAGCATGCTAACGTAGGCCAGACCCTTGAATAACATTAGCACTTACGTTAATATGCTAGCATGCTAATTTAGCCTAGCCCAGCCGTGTTGAGACCCCCTGACCGCAGATGTATGTACGCACCTTAACCTGATGCTCCAACGTATGGAAGCTCTTACCCCTATATTATATTACTGCATTATCCCCTATGCTCTTATTGTATATCCCAATGGGGAGCACTTACTAATGTTGCATTCGTTGTGATTATTAATGAATTGACAGTCTGTCTGAGAGGGTTCCCCTGTGACCTAGGACATTTCTTTTACCTCTAACTTTAGACATTAGACACCTTTAGAGACTTCTTTTGTACGTTAATATACCCCTGTTAACAATAGCTGTTTAAATGTGAGCAGAGTGGTCTTCAGAAGAGTCCCACTGGATCCCCTTGCAGGTTAAAACACAGTCAGGACAAACATGGTGCCACATCAGGTGTTAGAGGTCAGATTGCTGCCCCTCTGACTGGCACCGCGTCTAAATTGGCACCCTATTTCCTACATGGTGCACTACTACTCCTGTTCATCAGAAGCAGTGCATTATGGGGGTAGGTTGCCGTTATAGACAAGACCCGATGAAGTCCCAAAGCATAGACCCACACCAGCCCTGTCACCTGGCTGGCCAATTGGGACAGGCCTGGTAGCACCGCCTCCCCAACCCCGCCTGGTGATTACCAGTCACCACGGCGATAGCACAGCGTTCTAAGCTCTTTAACCAACAGGAAGCACTTCCCCCAAACTACCTAGACAATCAGCAGGGGTTTGGGGTGGGAACACTTGAATGTTCTGCCCCAAATCTAAAGATCCTAAATAGTTTTATAATTATGATAGAGGACAAAAATAAGTATTCCCTTAATAGGTGTGCTCTGAGAGGAATCAGAGTATTGACTTGTTTTAATGTTAGTAGATGACAGAGCAGAGAGGAATCAGAGTATTGACTTGTTTTAATGACAGAGCAGAGCAGTAGGATTGATCTGTCTGTCTCCTGGACATCTGTAGAAATAACATGGACTTAATCAACTCAACTAAACCAGCGTAGGGACATGGATGCTGCCCAAAGGACTCCTAGTCCTTCTACTGCACTACTCCTGTTTAGGGCCCATAGGGCTTTGGTCAGAAGTAGTGCACTATATAGGGAATGGGGTACCATTTGGGAGGCACCCAATATGAATCCCTGGCAAGGCAACAGAAGGAGACCATGTCAATGACTTGATGCTGTATCTATCTGATGGTAGGCCTAAGACAATGTTTCCCAAACTCGGACATGGGGACGCCATGGTTTTTTCCCCCTAGCACTACACAGCTGATTCAAATAATCAAAGCTTGACGACGAGTTGGTTTTTGAATTGGCTGTGTAATGCTAGGGTCAAAACCAAAAGGTGCACCGGGAGGGGGGTTGACTGAGTTGGGGAAACGCTGGTCTAAAATCTTAACTGTTTAACTGAAGGAAACCCTGACCAGATTAAATGGCACCCTATTCCCTACATTCTGACTGATCCTCTTCGCTCCTGTGAAGAACCTAAGGATTCCACAAGACTGCCTCTGCTGCTGATCTTCAGACTTATTCTCATAGGGTACACAGCCATTGTTGATATTTAAATCATTGAGTCCACCGTTAAGATCCATTACACCGAGACACAACAAACGGCCCGTTAACTTGTGAACAAACAAGTACCAAATGAAAGCTAGGGTTTTACTGATAGCTGGTTATTGACATGACTACAGCTGAAGCATACAGAGCATTGTTAGGAGTGCTGCTACTATAGTTGTAGGACAGTAGTAACAGTATTGGACGAAGCTCTTCAGGACTGTAGGTAAAACACAAACATAAAGGGCGACATTCTGTCTGCTAAATAGTCCAATTCCAGCCCCAACTACCTTAGTAGCATCTCCATAGCCCCACAAAGCCCAAAGTTGCAAAAAGCAAACAAAGCATCTAAATACACTTCAACCAAAATGATTTTAGAAAGCTGTGGCTCGAGACTCCATGGCGTGCAAAGGGTTGTGGAACTGCTTACAAGCAAATCATCTCTGCCTTCTGATGGTTGTTGTAAAACGAGATTTTGGAGATTAACCCCACATGAAGTATTGGGAACAACAACAGTCATTTAATCCAGTCGTCTCAGGGCTATCGAGCAGACAGATTTGAACCCCTAGACTGGCTAGAGAAGAGCCCCACTGGTCATATAATACCCAGCATGACTAGACGACTACCATTCATACATATATATATGTAGATACAGTACATATTCATAGGTTGCACCTCCGTCACTCGGTCGCATCATGCCATTGTTGTGAACGTTCTCAAGCAGGCCTCTATCTGTGGCGCCATAGTGGTGCCCTAAAGTTGCCATTAAAAAAAGTAATTTTTGGAAATACAATAACATTGCTAAAGTAGTCAAGTATTTAGTAGGAAACAATTTTGCCAGCGTTATCATGCCGTCAAATTTACTTTGATTACGATGTTGTCAATAGCTAGCAAACTTTGTCTAAAACCCCATTTTAAAAAATGGCCTCACCTCTATTTTAGCTAGCTTTCTAGCTAATGTTACACTGCATTTAAAGTAAATCTGGTGGCATCACCTCAATTTTAGCTAGCTAGCTAATGTTATATTATATCTAAAGTCAATCTGGTGGCCTCACCTCAATCTTAGCTAACTAATGTTATACTGTATCTAAAGTCAATCTGGCGTCATCAAAAGGTTATTTATTATTTCCTTTTGAATGTCATTGTATTTCCAAGCCACTGTAATGCACTTTTGATGAAATCTTCATCAGCAGAACGCTCAGTCGTGCCTCAGTTCAAAACGAACGTTCTAAACAATATTGTGACACAACTTGCAACCCATGAATAATGCTTTGCCCTTTTTCTCATGACATTACTGTAGCACATTAAGATAATGGGACACTGCAGGTCATGAGTATTTCTGTTCAGCCAGGAGGAGGAGTGGGCCTACTTATGTCACTCCGCTAGCTGGCAAGATTACGTTCCTGTCGACTCACTCGTAAGAATACTTACTCACGCACACAGTAGTTGTTACCAGCCCTCTCTGTGTTTGTGCTGAAGTGATGTAATGTTGCTGTTCCCCGTCAGTTACTGTCTGTGGGTGAAGCAGAGAGACTTGGTAACACCTACTGTTGTGCCGAGCTGCAGTCTGACACACAGCCCTCTTGACTCACTCGTAAGAATACTCACTTGCACGCACGCACACACACACACACACACATTGATGTCACACCCTGAGTTAGACACTAGCTAGTATGGATAAAGTCAACAACAACATAACTCTCCCATTGTTATCCGTGTCTGATTTAGTTGTATTAGATTTTATTGATCAGTGATTTTATTGCATATTTTAATATTCCTCTATATACCAACATCCCCTCTCTCTTCACCCCCCCTCGCTCTTCAACCCTACCTCTCTTCACCCCCTCTCTCTTCACCCCCCCTCTCTCTTCACCCCCCCTCGCTCTTCAACCCTACCTCTCTTCACCCCCTCTCTCTTCACCCCCCCTCTCTCTTCACCCCCCCTCGCTCTTCAACCCTACCTCTCTTCACCCCCTCTCTCTTCACCCCCCCTCTCTCTTCACCCCCCCTTGCTCTTCAACCCTACCTCTCTTCACCCCTACCTCTCTTCACCCCCCCTCTCTCTTCACCCCCCCTCTCTCTTCACCCCCCCTCGCTCTTCAACCCTACCTCTCTTCACCCCCCCACCCTTCAACCCCCCCTCGCTCTTCACCCCCCCTCGCTCTTCAACCCTACCTCTCTTCACCCCCCCTCTCTCTTCACCCCCCCTCGCTCTTCAACCCCACCTCTCTTCACCCCCCCGCCCTTCAACCCCCCCTCTCTCTTCACCCCCCCTCGCTCTTCACCCCCCCTCGCTCTTCACCCCCCCTCTCTCTTCAACCCTACCTCTCTTCAACCCCCCTCGCTCTTCAACCCTACCTCTCTTCACCCCCCCTCGCTCTTCAACCCTACCTCTCTTCACCCCCCCTGCTCTTCAACCCTACCCCTCTTCACCCCCCCTCGCTCTTCAACCCTACCTCTCTTCACCCCCCCTCGCTCTTCAACCCTACCTCTCTTCACCCCCCCTCGCTCTTCAACCCTACCTCTCTTCACCCCCCCTCGCTCTTCAACCCTACCTCTCTTCACCCCCCCTCGCTCTTCAACCCCACCTCTCTTCACCCCCGCTCTTCAACCCTACCTCTCTTCACCCCCGCTCTTCAACCCTACCTCTCTTCACCCCCCCTCGCTCTTCAACCCTACCGCTCTTCAACCCCCCCCTCGCTCTTCAACCCCACCTCTTCACCCCCCCCTCGCTCTTCAACCCCCCCCCTCGCTCTTCAACCCTACCTCTCTTCACCCCCCCCCCCCTCGCTCTTCAACCCCCCCCCCCTCGCTCTTCAACCCTACCTGTCTTCACCCCCCCTCGCTTTTACACCCTTTCACCAACAGTCTCTGGTACACCAACACACAGTCTGTCTGGTACACCAACACACAGTCTGATAGAGAGATGGAATGGGGTATCACTGTATCAGTCCTTGTGTCTCTTGATCAGCCCTTATCTGTTTCCTCTAGGACCGTTTCTATTGGCTGTTTTCTGACCCCGCCCCTAACCACCCACACTAACAGTAGAGGCTATGTTATTATTGATTATCAGTTTCTCTTTGTAAACTAGCCAGAGTCTGCAACAAAAAAAATCTGTTTTATTCAATTGTGCTTCAAACTTTTTTTTCTTAATCTTTTTATTAATGTGTTCTAACCCTTCTATCAAAGCAACTGTTAGTTCTGAGAGGCTTTAGCCAAACATAGAGATTTATATTGGAACCATTTACGATGATCCTTCTTGGTATTTGATATGCCATAAATCATTTTAAAGATCACCTTGTCGTTGTTATTACTATGTCAGTTAAATATCGCCCGTCTAAAGCTTTTTAAATGATCATCGTTTCTGCACTGCGTTCGTATATTCTCGTAATATTAACATCCCTTATAAAGATTTCATGGTCGACTCAAGTGAAGCTGAACTTGGCACAGAGTTGGAAGTCCCCAGAAAAAATAATGGCCTATCATGAGAGCGATTCTATGATGACATCACAACACGTGTGATTGGTATACCCCTATAGAGTGGAGTTTTGTGATGAGTAGAACAGAGCCTTATTGGTTACTGTAGGACTGTATTATAAGGTTTCAGTACATGTATGGCTACACTGCCTGAGTGGTCCAGACTAGATAGGCTTACAGGTAATAAAGACAGTTGATTGCATTCCATATTTCACTCGATTCCTGATAATAGTGCACCACTTTTGACCTTGTGGTGCAGGGAGGTTTCTGTCATGTTTAATTTCTGAGACCCTATGGTCCTGGTCATGAGTAGTGTACTAGGAAGGGAATCGGATGCTATTTGGGATGTAGCTAGGGAGGAGAAGGAGTGAGCGGTCAGTTCAGGTCACATGATGATGATATGACATCTTACTGGTGTCAGTCTGTGAGTATCTGTACCAACGCTTTCTGAAGCAACTGTAACATGTAATACATAAACTGTAAACCAGCAGTAATGTCAACTATGTAATGTACTGTAAGCCCCCCCCCCCCCCCTCCCCTCAAAACAACAACAGTGCAGTAAAGGGTTCATCTTCATCACTACTATTATTGCTGTTCTAATTATGATTGGTATAATTTGTCATCGTTAGCTAAATGGAAGCACCAGAATGTTGTGGAGAGCAGAGCCCTTTTATATTCGTCTGGCTGGGGAGGAAGTGATGTCACAAAGGAGGACTGGAACAGGAGGAGAGGCTTGATGATGTAAAGATGGCGGTCGTGTTTGTACGGTTGAGAAACGACTTACAGTGCTGAAATAAAATTTATTCTTTTAGTAAAAAAAAAAAAAAAGTACTACTGTCTGTGTCTTTTTGTGACCAGGATGTAAAAATGCTGTGCCAACGCACAATATGCAGTCGTATGCAATCACACTGCAACAAGCCACACCTTTAGCTTTCCAGGGGTCAGATTATTCTTATGCTGTTACGTTCTTATTCACAATACCTAACAAATTATCCCAAACTACACTGCTCATTTTCCAAGCAGCCACAGTGCAGTTGAATCTAATGTGCAGCATTACCCACTGCAAATTGGTCACATCGAACGAGCCCACAAACTGCAGGGAAACTCACGGAATCTCACACAGCCTTTCAACAGCACCCAGCGCTCCATTGCAGATTAGTGATGGGCATTCCGAGTCTTTTCGCTGAGCCGGCTGGTTCAAAATGCTTAAAAATTGACCTTGAACCATGAAAAAATGGCAAATTTCCAATGTAATGCAAGTTCAAATGTTTACCTGGCCATATTAATGTTTACCTGGCTATATTAATGTTTACCTGGCCATATTAATGTTTACCTGGCTATATTAATGTTTACCTGGCCATATTAATGTTTACCTGGCCATATTAATGTTTACCTGGCCATATTAATGTTTACCTGGCCATATTAATGTTTACCTGGCTATATTAATGTTTACCTGGCCATATTAGATGCCCTGCAAAAAACATGTTTTTTTATGCACGCAACAAATCAGCGTGGACCAGATTAATGCGCTCTCCCGAATTGTTTCTGAAGTGAGGATTCCCCCTCCAGATAATTATTTTGTCATTTATCTGCAGAAAAACAGTTTGATCTCAAGCAGCAGTATGCAAATCAGGTAGCCAAATGAATGGCTCTTTCTCCGACGCGATTCGGTTCCCGACATTCGCCAAAAAAAATCTGTTCAAAAGAGCTGTTCGTTCGCGAACGTCCCATCACTAATGCAGATGGCATAACAACAGACCAACAGAGAAGGAAAGCGGACCAGGGTTAGGGGCAGGTCCAGCTCTACCCCATGGCCTCTCACCCAAAGTGTATAGAATAGAAGCCTGACCGAGGGTTGGGATGGAATAAAACAGGAAATAACCAGCCAGACCACTGGGACCTGCAGCTGATTTAGCTGGTGTAACCGGTGCAGCACCGCTGTAGCTCTGCGTTGTGTGTGGTTGATTGTGTGGAGACTATAGACGTGGACTTAGGAGATCAGGTTGTTTTAATGAATCAGAATTCCCTCTCTGCATCCAAAAGGAAAGACAAAGCATTTGTAGAGCACATAAACTTGTTTATTTTCAGCAAACTTAACGTGTAAATATTTGTATGAACATGAGATTCAACAACTGAGACAAACTGAACAAGTTCCACAGACATGTGACTAACAGAAATGGAATAATGTGTCCCTGAACAAAGGGGGGGCGGGGTCAAAATCAAAAGGGACAGTCAGTAGCTGATGTGGCCACCAGCTGCATTAAGTACTGCAGTGCATCTCACCCTCATGGACTGCACCAGATTTGCCAGTTCTTGCTGTGAGATGTTACCCAACTCTTCCACCAAGGCACCTTCAAGTTCCTGGACATTTCTGGGGGGAATGGCCTTAGCCCTCACCCTTCAATCTAACGTGCTCAATGGGATTGAGATCAGGGCTCTTCGCTGGCCATGGCAGAACACTGACATTCCTGTCTTGCAGGAAATCATGCACAGAACGAGCAGTATGGCTGGTGGCATTGTCATGCTGGAGGGTCATGTCAGGATGAGCCTGCAAGAAGGGTACCATGAGGGAAGAGGATGTCTTCCCTGTAACGCACAGCGTTGAGATTGCCTGCATTGACAACAAGCTCAGTTCGATGATGCTGTGACACACCGCCCCAGACCATGACAGACCCTCCACCTCCAAATCGATCCAGAGTACAGGCCTCGGTGTAATGCTCATTCCTTAGACTATAAACGTGAATCCGACCATCACCCCTGTTAAGACAAAACTGTGACTCGTCAGAGAAGAGCACTTTTTGACAGTCCTGTCTGGTCCAGCGACGGTGGGTTTGTGCCCATAGGCGACGTTGTTGCCGGTGATGTCTGGTGAGGACCTGCCTTACAACAGGCCTACAAGCCCTCAGTCCAGCCTCTCTCAGCCTATTACGGACAGCCTGAGGACTGATGGAGAGATTGTCATTCCTGGTGAAACTCGGGCAGTTGTTGCCATCCTGTACCTGTCCCGCAGGTGTGATATTCGGATGTACCGATCCTGTGCAGGTGTTGTCAGGTGTGGTCTGCCGCTGCGAGGACGATCAGCTGTCCGTCCTGTCTCCCTGTAGCGCTGTCTTAGGCGTCTCACAGTACGGACATTGAAATGTATTGCTCTGTCCACATCTGCAGTCCTCGTGCCTCCTTGCAGCATGCCTAAGGCACATTCACTCAGATGAGCAGGGACCCTGGGAATCTTTCTTTTGGTGTTTTTCAGAGTCAGTAGAAAGGCCTCTTTAGTGTCCTAAGTTTTCATAACTGTGACCTTAATTGCTTACCGTCTGCAAGCTTTTAGTGTCTTAACGACCGTTCCACAGGTGCATGTTCATTAATTGTTTATGGTTCATTGAACAAACATGGGAAACAGTGTTTAAATGCTTTACAATGAAGATCTGTGAAGTTATTTGGATTTTTTATGAATTATCTTTGAAAGACAGGGTCCTGAAAAGGGGACTTTTTGCTGAGTTTATGTTCTGCGTGCGAATCGTCACCTCTTTCTTTCGCCATGACGTTGGCCTGGGGGTAGGTTTATGACAGTCATAAATACCTCTCCCCCCTTTTTCCTCTCTCTACCCTACTGATGTGACATTTGAAAATCCTTTGGTTAACATAGAGATTCTGGGAACATCAGAAGGTGGGGGGAAATGAACTATATTCTGGTAATCCGACCAATCGAACATATGCGGTGGTACTTAATGAATATGATGTCAGTTCGGTTGTCATCTGAGACATTCTCATCAATGATAGGATGACATAAACTCTACACTGGAAGGTCTGCACATTGTAGTTATCGGATTCACATGGAATTGTTGTTCAATTTAAATGTTTGAATATAACATTATTGGTGAAGAGATTAAATGTAATTTTAGCTTCCAAATGAGAGATTTGAGTTTTCATAAGGTTAGTGCTCTGCTCAATCAGTGGCCCGCCCCTGTGAAGAGACATGGGTTATAAAACTTTTCAAACACACCCTTCTCGCTCCACAATATGAAGCCTTGACGAAAATGTAACCTCCTGTTCCAAGTATGTGAGGTCTGCAGCCTCTGTGTTAAAAGGACTAACATGTCAACTACAGAACTAAGCCAACCTCAGCGTGAACTTTGGTTGCGAATGGTATGAACTTTGAACTCTTATTCACTACAGAAGTGATACCTCCTAGCCGTTGAGTTAGCAACAGCAGCTGCAAACGTGGGCTAGGAAAGAACAGACAGAGTATCCTGTCTACCACACAACGACGTTACTACAACGTTTCCAATTTACCACCAGAAACATTCTTCAAAGGACTCGGTTGGACAACCCGGCCTTCCATCTACCACCAACCTACCGAAACGCAGCTCAGAGTAAATATTTATTGCATTTTCCGTTTCCAAATGGGCGGTAATTTAGAATGCATAAGATACTGTACTTACGATAGAGACATCGCTTCTCCCTTTGTTCCTCAGTCTTCCCGCTCTTTCACTCAAACCCAGCCCCTTTTCTTTGTGTAACCAGCTGTCATATCTGTTCCCTCCGCTAGGGACGTTTTCCTTCATGATATAATTTGTAATCAAGGTATGATTCATTCTGTGTATATGTAATTCTGTGTGATTAGTTAGGTATTTAGTAAATAAGTAATTAAACCCAATTTTGTATTGCTGATTCAACTTGTTAGCCAGGATTCGTAAAGATAACCAAGAATTTACAACTTTCAGATGAGATTGAATTAAGGTGACGATTAATATTGACTGCTATTGATGTAAAATATTACTAGGTCTTTAAGAGTTTATTCGGAAGATAACCACTCTATAAATATTATTTCGTGGTTCCCCGACTTTCTAGTTAATTACATTTACATGATTAGCTCAATCAGGTAATATTAATTACGGAGAAAGGATTTTATAGAATAGCATGTCATATCACTTAATCCGGCATAGCCAAAGACACGACACTCTCACAGTGCATCAAAATTATTTTTTGAATACAAAAATGAGTACAGCCTCTCATTATTTATCAACACTTTTGTAGAACACATATGTTCTGAGAATCATCGACTCTTTCTACAATAGACGCACAATACAAGGAACTGGGATCATTCGAGGAGCTAGCCATCGTTCACACATACAATAATGTTAATGTCATCCTAAAAAGTACAATTACGTCTTAACAATACCATCCACTTATGAGTAACCTCTAAATATACAACATTATTCATGAACAAAACACATTGTGTATGACTTTGTGCTTAAATGAATAAAAAATTTCTGACGACAACAGAAAAAGCGGGCCTACCTCTTAGTGCATCAAAATTGTTTGAGCACGAGCACGCAGGGCAAAACGCTCCCCTACTCCCAGGATGCAGGCATGCATAATAACATATCAACATGCTATTTTATTATATCAACCTGGTGAAATTCACAAAGTACTTTAACAACTGTTACACCAGCTGACGCGTATATTGCACAAAGTGCATGAAAACCAAGGGGGCATGGTTCCAGTCAGGAAGCACGGTTTCGACTGCTTCTACAGTCTTGCTTCAGTACTGCAGTTTAACTGAAGCCCGGCTCAGAAAACCAATTTCCATAGAGAAGTCAGATTTGAAAATTCCTAATAAAACACTTTATCAGGGACACCAGGCCTGGTTTTCATAGCTGATTTTGAAAAGGCTTTTGATAAAGTACAAACGGAGTTTATGTATAAATTCCTTGAATATTTCAATTTTGGAGAATCTCTTTTAAAATTGGTTAAAGATATGTATAGTAACCCTATGTGTAACGTCGTAAATAATGGCTACATCTCAGAAAGGTTTAAACTGTCAAGAGGAGTAAAACAAGGTTGTCCACTATCGGCATGTCTATTTATTTTTGCCATCAAATTGTTAGGTGTTAAAATTACATCAAACAATATTAAGGGAATAGAAATCCGTGGCTTAAAAACAAAGGTGTCAGTATACGCATGTTTTCTTTTAAAACCACAATTAGAATCTCTCCACAGCCTCATAGAGAATCTAGATACTTTTGCTAACCTCTCTGGATTAAAACCAAATTATGATAATTATTATTATTATTATATTACGTATTGGATCACTAAAAACTGTAACTTTCTGATGGGGATGTGGAGATACTCGCTATACATATGCCGAAAGAAAGAAATGATCTCACTCCAATAAATCTTTATTTAATTATTATTATTTTTTTTACCTTCATTTAACCAGGTAGGCTAGTTGAGAGCAAGTTCTCATTTGCAACTGCGACCTGGCCAAGATAAAGCATAGCAGTGTGAACAGACAACAACACAGAGTTACACATGGAGTAAACAATAAACAAGTCAATAACACAGTAGAAAAAAAAGAATGAGAAAAAAAGAATCTATATACATTATGTGCAAAAGGCATGAGGAGGTAGGCGAATAATTACAATTTAGCAGATTAACACTGGAGTGATAAATGATCAGATGTGCAGGTAGAGATACTGGTGTGCAAAACAGCAGAAAAGTAAATAAAATAAAAACAGTATGGGGATGAGGTAGGTAAATTGGGTGGGCTATATACCGATGGACTATGTACAGCTGCAGCGATCGGTTAGCTGCTCAGATAGCAGATGTTTAAAGTTGGTGAGGGTGAGATAAAAGTATCCAACTTCAGCGATTTTTGCAATTCGTTCCAGTCACAGGCAGCAGAGAACAGGAAGGAAAGGCGGCCAAATTAGGTTTTGGCATTTGGGATGATCAGTGAGATACCCCTGCTGGAGCGCGTGCTATGGGTGGGTGTTGCCATCATGACCAGTGAACTGAGATAAGGCGGAGCTTTATCTAGCATAGACTTGTAGATGACCTGGAGCCAGTGGGTCTGGCGACGAACATGTAGCGAGGGCCAGCCGACTAGAGCATACAGGTCGCAGTGGTGGGTGGTATAAGGTGCTTTAGTAACAAAATGGATGGCACTGTGATAAACTGCATCCAGTTTGCTGAGTAGAGTATTGGAAGCTATTTTGTAGATGACATCGCCGAAGTCGAGGATAGGTAGGATAGTCAGTTTTACTAGGGTAAGTTTTGCGGCGTGAGCGAAGGAGGCTTTGTTGCGAAATAGAAAGCCGACTAGATTTGATTTTGGATTGGAGATGTTTGATATGAGTCTGGAAGGAGAGTTTGCAGTCTAGCCAGACACCTAGGTACTTATAGATGTCCACATATTCTAGGTCGGAACCATCCAGGGTGGTGATGCTAGTCGGGCGTGTGGGTGCAGGCAGCGAACGGTTTAAAAGCATGCATTTGGTTTTACTAGTGTTTAAGAGCAGTTGGAGGCCACGAAAGGAGTGTTGTATGGCATTGAAGCTCGTTTGGAGGTTAGATAGCACAGTGTCCAAGGAAGGGCCAGAAGTATACAGAATGGTGTCGTCTGCGTAGAGGTGGATCAGGGAATTGCCCACAGCAAGAGCAACATCATTGATATATACAGAGAAAAGAGTTGGCCTGAGAATTGAACCCTGTGGTACCCCCATAGAGACTTGAAGAAAATGAAACACACACCTATTAAGACGAGGTGCTGGCTAGCGGAGTATAAACTTCAAAATTAAAAGAGAGCCGCACACTCTAGGAGCTCAGATGCAAAAATGTAATACAGCCAAGCTGTCTTCATCAGGGTATAATCACAAACACTGCTGGATGACTCGTTTATATAGTGTCAAAAGACACAGGTGTCTGTAATCATGGCCAGGAGTGGCCTAATATCATTGGTTAATAATCAAATATTAAAATGTCATACAAAGAACAGCATACAAACAAATGGATAGCATACGATCATAGATTAATTTGACTATAAAAGTTTACAAACAATTACAATGGCAAAGTCACAATAATCACAAGAATGGCTTCAGATCAAAGTCTACGTTGAGACCGAAGGGAGCAAGGGTCTTTAAATTAAAGATCCAGGCAGCCTCTCATTTTAACAATATATTATCAAGGTCACCCCCTCTCCTAGGGAATGTGACATGTTCGATGCCAATATAACGCAGAGACGAAATCGAGTGGCCTGCCTCCAAGAAGTGGGCCGCAACTGGATAAGTAAAGTTTTTACACCTAATGGTGCTACGATGCTCTGAGATACTTACTTTTCATTCGAGCTTTGTTTTACCCACATAAGGACAAGTAATAAGATAAATAACTGCCTTAGTAGAGCACCTAATAACACATTTTATTGGGATCGATTTCCCTGTTTGTGGGTGTTTGAAGGATCTACATCCTACAAGAATGATCAGATTAATATTGCCATTGAGAAAATTCAAAACAAAACGAGACATGACCTTTTTCAAGGTCAGTCTCGCAAAAAGACGCATTCAAAGTGCTCTGAACAAATTAAGGGAATTGTTCACAAACATCGGCACATCCTAAAATCCGATGATAGTCTCGGTAATGTGTTTTCGGACCTTCCCTTGGCCGTATTCTCGCGGGGCAGAAATCTCAGAGACCAATTGGTAAACTCTGATTTACCACCCCAAGATATTCTATTTGCACCCCTACTGGATGGAAATTACAAATGTAATGGCTGTGCTCACTGCAATGGCACTTATAAATGTAGATCCTTCAAACACCCACAAACAGGGAAATCGATCCCAATAAATGGAGTAAATGGAGTCATTAGATAATTTATTTTGGTACTGTCCATATGAATCTAGTTTTTGGTCACAGGTCCAGAAATGGCTGAACATTTGCCTAGAACTAACACTGCAGACAGAAATACTGGGTGATATGAAAAGTCAATCAATCAATCAATAATATAATAATTATTTTAGAAAAAACGTTTATCTTTAATTTACAATCTGTAGAAGCTATGAGAATAGAAAGTTTCAGTCCTTTTGTGAAGCATCACAGCACAGTTGAAAAATATATGGCAAATAGAAATCCAAAATGGATGATGTTGAGAGAGAGATGGGAGAGGTTGAATGGAGCTGAAGGGTGGGACTAATAAGATAACCAATGTAAAACATGCGGGGTCTGTCAAATATATATAGCTTCATACATTTTGTGAAATAACACATTGTACAAATAGAAATCAAACTGGATGCACATAGAAATAGAGGAAGGACTAAAAACAAAATATAACTATTGTAAAATAGATTGAGTCTGTCAAATGTGTACAATATGTATAAACTGAAGGTGGAAGCCAAGGTGTTATTGTTAATTAGTTTACTCCAATTGGGGGAGGGGTGGTAGGGTTTCTAAAACAAGTATGTACGTAAAACTGACCATCCTGCCGATCCTCGACTTCGGTGATGTCATCTTTAAAATAGCTTCCAACACTCTACTCAACAAACTTGATGCAGTCTATCACAGTGCCATCCGTTTTGTCACCAAAGCCCCATACACGACCCACTCAATCAAACTGACTCCAACCTCTCCACAATGGCCAAGACCAGAGAGCTGTGTAAGGACATCAGGGATAAAATTGGAGACCTGCACAAGGCTGGGATGGGCTACAGGACAATAGGCAAGCAGCTTGGTGAGAAGGCAACAACTGTTGGCGCAATTATTAGAAAATGGAAGAAGTTCAAGATGACGGTCGATAACCTGTAGCCAGTGGAACTTTACCTAGCAGGGTCTTGTAGATGACATGGAGCCAGTGGGACTTTACCTAGCAGGGTCTTGTAGATGACATGGAGCCAGTGGGACTTTACCTAGCAGGGTCTTGTAGATGACATGGAGCCAGTGGGACTTTACCTAGCAGGGTCTTGTAGATGACATGGAGCCAGTGGGACTTTACCTAGCAGGGTCTTGTAGATGACATGGAGCCAGTGGGACTTTACCTAGCAGGGTCTTGTAGATGACATGGAGCCAGTGGGACTTTACCTAGCAGGGTCTTGTAGATGACATGGAGCCAGTGGGACTTTACCTAGCAGGGTCTTGTAGATGACATGGAGCCAGTGGGTTTAGCGACGCGTATGAAGCGAGGGCCAACCAATGAGAGCGTACAGGTCGCAATGGTGGGTAGTGTATGGGGCTTTGGTGACAAAACGGATGGCACTGTGATAGACTGCATCCAGTTTGTTGAGTAGAGTGTTGGAGGCTATTTTATAAATGACATCACCGAAGTCGAGGATCGGCAGGATGGTCAGTTTTACGAGGGTATGTTTGGCAGCATGAGTGAAGGATGCTTTGTTGCGATATAGGAAGCCAATTCTAGATTTCATTTTGGGTTGGAGATGCTTGATGTGAGTCTGGAAGGAGAGTTTACAGTCTAAACAGACACCTAGGTATTTGTAGTTGTCCACTTATTCTAAGTCAGAACTGTCGAGAGTAGTGATGCTGGATGGGCGGGTAGGTGCGGGCAGCGATCGGTTGAAATAGCATGCATTTAGTTTCCCCTGCGTTTAAGGGTAGTTGGAGGCCACGGAAGGAGAGTTGTATGGCATTGCAGCTCGTCTGGAGGGTTGTTAACACGCTGTCCAAAGAAGGATACGGTAGGACTTTAATACAAATCTAATATATTGTACTTGGCCAACACATTCATGTATGTGATCCCTTTTGGAATTGAAGCCATAACCTTAGTGTCAGTACTGCCCTGCTCTAGTCCAGATGAACCACCTTTCATATATACAGACAAGCTGTGTTAGTGAGTGAGTCTGTTTGTGTGTTAGTGAGTGAGTCTGTGCGTGTGTGTGTGTTAGTTTACAGTCTAACCAGACACCTAGATATTTGTAGTTGTCCACGTATTCTAAGTCAGATTAGTCCAGAGTAGTGATGCTGGACAGGCGAGCAGGTGCGGGCAGCGATCGGTTGAATAGCATTCATTTAGTTTTACTTGCATTTAAGAGCAGTTGGAGGCCACGGAAGGAGAGTTGTATGGCATCTAATGTTCTAAAATCTGAAACTATTTGTCACAAGCTCCGAAATGCTTATATACAAGCCCTTATTCACCAACAAAGCAGTTAAAGAAAATGACATAACAATAATGAGGCTACAGGTTAGTTCAGGTCAACTACTGGTCAATGTTCAGGGTACAGGTTAGTAATGAGGCTATATACACGGGGTACCGGTACAGAGTCAATGTGCAGGGTACAGGTTAGTAATGATGCTATATAAACAAGGTACCGGTACAGAGTCAATGTGCAGGGTACAGGTTAGTAATGATGCTATATAAACAAGGTACCGGTACAGAGTCAATGTGCAGGGTACAGGTTAGTAATGATGCTATATAAACAAGGTACCGGTACAGAGTCAATGTTCAGGGTACAGGTTAGTAATGAGGCTATATACACGGGGTACCGGTACAGAGTCAATGTGCAGGGTACAGGTTAGTAATGAGGCTATAAACACGGGGTACCGGTACAGAGTCAATGTGCAGGGTACAGGTTAGTAATGAGGCTATATACACGGGGTACCGGTACAGAGTCAATGTGCAGGGTACAGGTTAGTAATGAGGCTATATACACGGGGTACCGGTACAGAGTCAATGTGCAGGGTACAGGTTAGTAATGAGGCTATATACACGGGGTACCGGTACAGAGTCAATGTGCAGGGTACAGGTTAGTAATGAGGCTATATACACAGGGTACCGGTACAGAGTCAATGTGCAGGGTACAGGTTAGTAATGAGGCTATATACACGGGGTACCGGTACAGAGTCAATGTGCAGGGTACAGGTTAGTCGAGGTAATTTATAAAGTGACTAGGTAGGATAATATACAGCGATTAGCAGCAGTGTAAAAACAATGGGGGGGGGGTGTCAATGTAACAGTATAACATTAGACCGTCCCCTCGCCCATACCCGGGCGTGAACCAGGGACCCTCTGCACACATCATCAACAGTCACCCACGAAGCATCGTTACCCATCGCTCCACAAAAGCCGCGGCCCTTGCAGAGCAAGGGGAACCACTACTTCAAGGTCTCAGAGCAAGTGACGTCACCGATTGAAACACCATTTAGCGCGCACCGCTAACTAAGCTAGCCGTTTCACATCCGTTACATCAATGTAAATAGTTTGGGAGGCCATTTGATTAGTTGTTCCTCAATCTTATGGTTTGGGAGAGAGAATACAGTAAACGGCATGTGTCCGAAAGTGATTGATGACCTATTTATGTGTCACATTATGCCCATTTATGTACATCCTGTCCGGACGTTCTCAAGCTATCGAGTGAGTGTTTACGTAACCTGATAGTGCAGCTGTTTTGGGTGAAGAATCTGTTTGCAATAAAGCTGTCCTGGTGATTGATGTGTAGTGACCTTGTTGAACTGTGGAGTGTGTTGAACATTTGAAAGAGTTGGCAAATGTTGTAGTGAACTTATGGATCTGCTGTTTGGGGAGCCTGTATATGAAACAGTCATTTCTGGGGTAGGTATGCCTCAGTTTAAGTAAGAGCTGTGAACACTACGAGCGCCAAGAAACCACAAGAGAGATAATCTACATAAAACATGGCTCCTAGACACATTGTCGGTGTATTGTGTCCTTCGTGTCATGAACACAATGACAAAACCATCGATGCCATTCTTTGTGAGGCCTCTGATTGTTTTAATGGTGTGCTGGATACGACGGACGGACATATGGGGTACATTTTCCAACCGGATGATTCAGCTGTGAAGGTTTTCACAAACAGCTGCCTCAGCACACTTTTTCAACCAAAAACAGGGAGTTTTTCTGCTGCCTTGCAGATGAGAGAATGGCTTGAGATAAGACTCTGTCAAATCAAACAGGCCCTGAGTGGAACATCCCTGCCAGGGTACGCATTGGAAGAGGAAGTCTGAAGGTGAGATAATTTGAAAGACATAATCTCTTCAGTGGCATATAGTCCAGACTCCAAACTGACCGTTTTAGGTTGTGCCGAATTCAATAGTTCAAATGCAACCAAATCAGTTAGTTCGTATGTATTTTCAAATGCCTGCACAGAGGTCAACTATTTTGTGTCTGTCTTTAGCTTTTTCCAACATCATGAACATTTACAGCGATGGGCCCTTTTGTCCTCAAGACATAACGGGTGTCGTTGGAAGTAGACCAAAGAGCCGCGTGGTGAGCGTATGTTTTATTTTATTTTAAAATGTCGCCAACAAACGAAAGACACAACCGTGACGCTTGCAGGGCTAAGTCCCACAAACAACGTTAACTACCCACACTGAAATGAGGGAAAAAGGGCTACCTAAGTATGATTCTCAATCAGAAACAACAATAGACAGCTGTCCCTGATTGAGAACTATGCCTGGCCAACACATAGAAATACAATACATAGAAATAAAGGACATAGAATGCCCACCCAAATCACACCCTGACCAAACCAAAAAGAGACATAAAAAATGCACTCTAAGGTCAGGGCGTGACAACATAAGTATTTGCTACTTTTAAAAATATTAGCTTTTTTGGTATACATTGAGTGAAATGGTATACATTGAGTGAAATGGTATACATTGAGCGACATTGTTCATAATTTATTTTCATAGTTGGCCATTCTAATCATTGTTTCTAATCATTGTTTCTAATCATTGTTTCTAATTATTGTTTCTAATTATTGTTTCTAATCATAGTTTCTAATCATAGTTAGCCATTATATGCATGAAAATAAAGATGTCACATTTTGGAGAGATTTTTGGACACTATAGGGGCCTCCGAGGCCTTGTTATGGATGAATGTCTATAAAGATAGATTGGTATAAGACACTGTTGAAGTCGGAAGTTTTACATACACTTTACATACACAGGTTGGAGGCATTAAAACTAATTTTTCAACCACTCCACAAATTTCTTGATTATTTCACTTATAACGCAGGGTATCACAATTCCAGTGGGTTAGAAGTTTACATACACTAAGCTGACTGTGCCTTTAAACAGCTTGGAAAATTCCAGAAAATTATGTCATGGCTTTAGAAGCTGTGTGTGTTCGTTACGCGTGTGTGCATGTGCGTGCGTGCATGTGTATGTGTTCATTAGCAGCAGTAGGAGGGGATTACAGCAGCAGCTCTCTCTGAGGTCTATTCTCTACAGTACCTGCTAATCTAATGGCCTTGACTTAAACAACTCACACACACTGGGAATTTTTACTAGGATTAAATATCAGGAATGGTGAAAAACTGAGTTTAAATGTATTTGGCTAAGGTGTATGTAAACTTCAACTGTATCTGCTCCATTTATGGGTCCCATTTTGACAAGATGAATCACTGGAGGGAATATTGACCAACTAAGCATTCAGTGTACAGCTCAATAATAGGTGTTTTGTTACATTTCAGTCTTCTGTGACGTATTTAAAGTGTCATATTGGGATGGAAACTCATAAATGAATAGATTTAAAGTATATCTGACATGTTACAGGTGTCTTCTTTTTTAAGTCCATAACCCTGTGTGTGAGGTGTACACTTTTGTTTCGCAGTAGATATGTTTAAGACTACCAAGAAACACTCCGTGCCCCTGATTTAGCCCAGTGCATTAAAAGGTTATTAAAGGGGGTCAAATGGATCTGTGTAAGTCATAAGTATAGGGCCCATCTTAAATAGTACAATTACCCTTTCAAAAAGACGATGGCAGGATTGATTGAGACAGCCACCCTAGGAGACCTCACGAGAATGCATAAAAAGTGTTTTCTGACATGTTTTGTTGTTGTTGCTGACCCTATATATGGATATGCTGAGAAGTCTTCTGGAAGTTTAGAGGTCATGAGATCCTCGGACGCCACATGACCTCACAGTTTTCAGAAAGCTGTTTCAAAGACCTTCCACATGCTCACACACACAACCTTTGAAGGACAGAGACAGAGAGAGCCTGTTATATGTAATTATTCTCAAATTCCTTGCTTAGACAAAAGGGCCTTATGAAGGGGCTGTTGTAAATCCCCATCGTCATGCTGTGAGCACGTCAGACATTTTCTCTTCTTTGATGGATCTCATGAACGCTGTCACACACCCGAGGGGGGAGACAGAGGTCATGAGCTCCTCGGACGGCACAGTACCCCTGTCACGCCCTGACCTTAGATATCTCTGTTTGACTAGGGTGGGTACTCTAGTGTTGTATGAGTAGGGTTTTGTCTGTCTAGGGTTTTGTCTGTCTAGGGTTTTGTTTGTCTAGGGTTGTTGTAGGTCTAGTGGTTTTGTGTTTCTATGTTGGCCTGATATGGTTCCAATCAGAGGCAGCTGTTTATCGTTGTCTCTGATTGGGGATCATATTTAGGCAGCCCTGTTTCCCACTTTCTGTTGTGGGTTCTTGTCTATGTGTAGTTGCCTGTCAGCACTCGTTTGTACAGCTTCACGTTTCATTTTGTTAGTTTGTTCAGTGTTCATTCAGTTAAATAAAAGAATGTACGCATACCACACTGCGCCTTGGTCCGATCCTTATAACGAACGTGACAGACAGACAGAACGTGACAACCCCCACTGTTTTCAGACAGTGGTTTCAAAGACCTTACACACACACACACACACACACAACCGTTGAGGGAAAGAGACAGAGAGAGTGCCTGATATTTCATTCAATGTAAATGGCATCGATGGTTTTGTCATTGTGTTCATGACACGAAGGACACAATACACCGACAATATGTCTAGGAGCCATGTTTTATGTAGATTATCTCTCTTGTGGTTTCTTGGCGCTCGTAGTGTTCACAGCTCTTATTTAAACTGAGGCATACCTACCCCAGAAATGACTGTTTCATATACAGGCTCCCCAAACAGCAGATCCATAAGTTCACTACAACATTTGCCAACTCTTTCAAATGTTCAACACACTCCACAGTTCAACAAGGTCACTACACATCAACCAGGACAGCTTTATTGCAAACAGATTCTTCACCCAAAACAGCTGCACTATCAGGTTACGTAAACACTCACTCGATAGCTTGAGAACGTCCGGACAGGATGTACATAAATGGGCATAATGTGACACATAAATAGGTCATCAATCACTTTCGGACACATGCCGTTTACTGTATTCTCTCTCCCAAACCATAAGATTGATGAACAACTAATCCCCCCCCCATTGTTTTTACACTGCTGCTAATCGCTGTATATTATCCTACCTAGTCACTTTATAAATTACCTCGACTAACCTGTACCCTGCACATTGACTCTGTACCGGTACCCTGTGTATATAGCCTCATTACTAACCTGTACCCTGCACATTGACTCTGTACCGGTACCCTGTGTATATAGCCTCATTACTAACCTGTACCCTGCACATTGACTCTGTACCGGTACCCCGTGTATATAGCATCATTACTAACCTGTACCCTGCACATTGACTCTGTACCGGTACCCCGTGTATATAGCATCATTACTAACCTGTACCCTGCACATTGACTCTGTACCGGTACCCCGTGTATATAGCATCATTACTAACCTGTACCCTGCACATTGACTCTGTACCGGTACCCCGTGTATATAGCATCATTACTAACCTGTACCCTGCACATTGACTCTGTACCGGTACCCCGTGTATATAGCCTCATTACTAACCTGTACCCTGCACATTGACTCTGTACCGGTACCCTGTGTATATAGCCTCATTACTAACCTGTACCCTGCACATTGACTCTGTACCGGTACCCTGTGTATATAGCCTCATTACTAACCTGTACCCTGCACATTGACTCTGTACCGGTACCCCGTGTATATAGCATCATTACTAACCTGTACCCTGCACATTGACTCTGTACCGGTACCCCGTGTATATAGCATCATTACTAACCTGTACCCTGCACATTGACTCTGTACCGGTACCCCGTGTATATAGCATCATTACTAACCTGTACCCTGCACATTGACTCTGTACCGGTACCCCGTGTATATAGCATCATTACTAACCTGTACCCTGCACATTGACTCTGTACCGGTACCCCGTGTATATAGCATCATTACTAACCTGTACCCTGCACATTGACTCTGTACCGGTACCCTGTGTATATAGCCTCATTACTAACCTGTACCCTGCACATTGACTCTGTACCGGTACCCCGTGTATATAGCATCATTACTAACCTGTACCCTGCACATTGACTCTGTACCGGTACCCTGTGTATATAGCCTCATTACTAACCTGTACCCTGCACATTGACTCTGTACCGGTACCCCGTGTATATAGCCTCATTACTAACCTGTACCCTGCACATTGACTCTGTACCGGTACCCCGTGTATATAGCCTCATTACTAACCTGTACCCTGAACATTGACTCTGTACCGGTACCCCGTGTATATAGCCTCATTACTAACCTGTACCCTGCACATTGACTCTGTACCGGTACCCCGTGTATATAGCCTCATTACTAACCTGTACCCTGCACATTGACTCTGTACCGGTACCCCGTGTATATAGCCTCATTACTAACCTGTACCCTGAACATTGACTCTGTACCGGTACCCCGTGTATATAGCCTCATTACTAACCTGTACCCTGCACATTGACTCTGTACCGGTACCCCGTGTATATAGCCTCATTACTAACCTGTACCCTGAACATTGACTCTGTACCGGTACCCCGTGTATATAGCCTCATTACTAACCTGTACCCTGCACATTGACTCTGTACTGGTACCCCGTGTATATAGCCTCATTACTAACCTGTACCCTGAACATTGACTCTGTACCGGTACCCCGTGTATATAGCCTCATTACTAACCTGTACCCTGCACATTGACTCTGTACCGGTACCTTGTTTATATAGCCTCATTACTAACCTGTACCCTGCACATTGACTCTGTACCGGTACCCCGTGTACATAGCCTCATTACTAACCTGTACCCTGCACATTGACTCTGTACCGGTACCCCGTGTACATAGCCTCATTACTAACCTGTACCCTGAACATTGACTCTGTACCGGTACCCCGTGTATATAGCCTCATTACTAACCTGTACCCTGCACATTGACTCTGTACCGGTACCCCGTGTATATAGCCTCATTACTAACCTGTACCCTGCACATTGACTCTGTACCGGTACCCTGTGTATATAGCCTCATTACTAACCTGTACCCTGCACATTGACTCTGTACCGGTACCCTGTGTATATAGCCTCATTACTAACCTGTACCCTCCACATTGACTCTGTACCGGTACCCCGTGTACATAGCCTCATTACTAACCTGTACCCTGAACATTGACTCTGTACCGGTACCCCGTGTATATAGCCTCATTACTAACCTGTACCCTCCACATTGACTCTGTACCGGTACCCCGTGTACATAGCCTCGTTACTAACCTGTACCCTGAACATTGACTCTGTACCGGTACCCTGTGTATATAGCCTCATTGCTAACCTGTACCCTGCACATTGACTCTGTACCGGTACCCCGTGTATATAGCCTCATTACTAACCTGTACCCTGCACATTGACTCTGTACCGGTACCCCGTGTATATAGCCTCATTACTAACCTGTACCCTGAACATTGACTCTGTACCGGTACCCCGTGTACATAGCCTCATTACTAACCTGTACCCTGCACATTGACTCTGTACCGGTACCCCGTGTATATAGCCTCATTACTAACCTGTACCCTGAACATTGACTCTGTACCGGTACCCCGTGTATATAGCCTCATTACTAACCTGTACCCTGCACATTGACTCTGTACCGGTACCCCGTGTATATAGCCTCATTACTAACCTGTACCCTGCACATTGACTCTGTACCGGTACCCCGTGTACATAGCCTCATTACTAACCTGTACCCTGCACATTGACTCTGTACCGGTACCCCGTGTATATAGCCTCATTACTAACCTGTACCCTGCACATTGACTCTGTACCGGTACCCCGTGTATATAGCCTCATTACTAACCTGTACCCTGCACATTGACTCTGTACCGGTACCCCGTGTATATAGCCTCATTACTAACCTGTACCCTGCACATTGACTCTGTACCGGTACCCTGTGTATATAGCCTCATTACTAACCTGTACCCTGCACATTGACTCTGTACCGGTACCCCGTGTATATAGCCTCATTACTAACCTGTACCCTGCACATTGACTCTGTACCGGTACCCCGTGTATATAGCCTCATTACTAACCTGTACCCTGCACATTGACTCTGTACCGGTACCCCGTGTATATAGCCTCATTACTAACCTGTACCCTGCACATTGACTCTGTACCGGTACCCCGTGTATATAGCCTCATTACTAACCTGTACCCTGCACATTGACTCTGTACCGGTACCCCGTGTATATAGCCTCATTACTAATTTGTACCCTGCACATTGACTCTGTACCGGTACCCCGTGTATATAGCCTCATTACTAACCTGTACCCTGCACATTGACTCTGTACCGGTACCCCGTGTATATAGCATCATTACTAACCTGTACCCTGCACATTGACTCTGTACCGGTACCCTGTGTATATAGCATCATTACTAACCTGTACCCTGCACATTGACTCTGTACCGGTACCCCGTGTATATAGCCTCATTACTAACCTGTACCCTGCACATTGACTCTGTACCGGTACCCCGTGTATATAGCCTCATTACTAACCTGTACCCTGCACATTGACTCTGTACCGGTACCCCGTGTATATAGCCTCATTACTAACCTGTACCCTGCACATTGACTCTGTACCGGTACCCCGTGTATATAGCCTCATTACTAACCTGTACCCTGCACATTGACTCTGTACCGGTACCCCGTGTATATAGCATCATTACTAACCTGTACCCTGCACATTGACTCTGTACCGGTACCCCGTGTATATAGCCTCATTACTAACCTGTACCCTGCACATTGACTCTGTACCGGTACCCCGTGTATATAGCCTCATTACTAACCTGTACCCTGAACATTGACTCTGTACCGGTACCCCGTGTATATAGCCTCATTACTAACCTGTACCCTGCACATTGACTCTGTACCGGTACCCCGTGTATATAGCCTCATTACTAACCTGTACCCTGCACATTGACTCTGTACCGGTACCCCGTGTATATAGCCTCATTACTAACCTGTACCCTGCACATTGACTCTGTACCGGTACCCCGTGTATATAGCCTCATTACTAACCTGTACCCTGCACATTGACTCTGTACCGGTACCCCGTGTACATAGCCTCATTACTAACCTGTACCCTGCACATTGACTCTGTACCGGTACCCCGTGTATATAGCCTCATTACTAACCTGTACCCTGCACATTGACTCTGTACCGGTACCCCGTGTATATAGCCTCATTACTAACCTGTACCCTGCACATTGACTCTGTACCGGTACCCTGTGTATATAGCTTCATTATTGTTATGTAATTTTCTTGTGTTACTTTTTTTATATATTTCTTTAACTGTAATTTGTTTAATAAATATTTTCTTAATATTTCTTAAATATTTCTTGAACTGCTTTGTTGGTTAAGTGCGTGTATATAAGCATTTCGGAGCATGTGACAAATAACATTAGATTTTTTTTTACCTTTATTTAACTAGGCAAGTCAGTTAAGAACAGATTCTTATTTACAATGACGGCCTACCTGGCTAAACCCTCCCCTAACAACGCTATGGGACTTCCGACCGTTTGTGATACAGCCAGGGATTGAACTCTGTATTTGAATTTGGCATTTAGCTTCATGAGGTAGTCACCTGGAATGCATTTCAATTAACATCTGTGCCTTGTTAAAAGTTATTTGTGGAATTTCTTTCCTCCTTAATGCTTTTGAGCCAATCAGTTGTGTTGTGACAAGGTCGGGGTGGTGTACAGAAGATAGACGTATTTGGAAAAAGACCAAGAACAGCTCAAATAAGCAAAGATAAATGACAGTCCATCATTACTTCATCATTACAGTCAATCCAGAAAATTTCAAGAACTTTGAAAGTTTCTTCAAGTGCAGTCACAAAAACCATTGAGCGCAATTATGAAAGTGGCTCTCATGAGGACCACCACAGGACTGGAAGACCCATAGTTACCTCTGCTGCAGGATAAGGATAAGTTCATTAGAGTTACCAGCCTCAGAAATTGCAGGTCAAATAAATGCTTCACAGACTTCAAGTAACAGACATCTCAACATCAACTGTTTAGAGGAGACTGCGTGAATCAGGCCTTCATGGTTGAATTGCTGCAGAGAAACCCCTACTAAAGGACACTGATAAGAAGAAGAGACCTGCTTGGGCCAAGAAACACGTGCAATGGACATTAGACTGGTGGAAATTTGTAATTTGGTCTGGAGTCCAAATTGAAGATTTTTTGTTCCAACCACTGTGTCTTTGTGACATGTAGAAGAGGTGAAGGGATGATCTCCGCATGTGTGGTTCCCACTGTGAAGCATGGAGGAGGAGGTGTGTGGTTCCCACCATGAAGCATGGAGGAGGAGGTGTGTGGTTCCCACCGTGAAGCATGGAGGAGGTGGTGTGTGGTTCCCACCGTGAAGCATGGAGTAGGAGGTGTGTGGTACCCACCGTGAAGCATGGAGGAGGAGGAGTGTGGACCCCACCGTGAAGCATGGAGTAGGAGGTGTGTGGTTCCCACCGTGAAGCATGGAGGAGGAGGTGTGTGGTTCCCACCATGAAGCATGGAGGAGGAGGTGTGTGGTTCCCACCGTGAAGCATGGAGGAGTAGGTGTGTGGTTCCCACCGTGAAGCATGGAGGAGGAGGTGTGATGGTGTGGGGGTGCTTTGCTGGTGACACTGTCAGTGATTAATTTTGAATTCAAGGCACACTTAACCAGCATGGCTACCACAACATTCTGCAGATATACGCCATCCCATCTGGTTTGAGCCTAGTCGGACTATCATTTGTTTTTCAACAGGACAATGACCCGACACATCTCCAGGCTGTGTAAGAGCTATTTGACAAAGAAGGAGAGTGATAGAGTGCTGCATCAGATGACCTGGCCTCCACAATCATCTGACCTCAACCCAATTGAGGCGACACAACAGTGGTAGGCTTGATTACCAACAATGACGAGACAGCCTACAGGGAAGAGGTGAGTGCTCTGGGAGTGTGGTGTCAGGAAAATAACCTCTCACTCAATGTCAACAAAACAAAGGAGATGATCGTGGACTTCAGGATACAGCAGAGGGATCACCCCCCTATCCACATTGACGGGACAGTAGTTGAGAGGGTAGTAAGTTTTAAGTTCCTCGGCGTACACATCACGGACCAACTGAATTGGTCCACCCACACAGACAGCATCGTGAAGAAGGCGCAGCAGCGCCTCTTCAACCTCAGGAGGCTGAAGAATTTGGCTTGGCACCCAAAACCCTCACAACATTTTACAGATCCACAATTGAGAGCATCCTGTCACAATCATCAAGGACAACAACCACCCGAGCCACTGCCTGTTTACCTCGCTATCATCCAGAAGGCGAGGTCAGTACAGGTGCATCAAAGCTGGGACCGAGATACTGAAAAACAGCTTCTATCTCAAGGCCATCAGACTGTTAAATAGCCATCACTAACATTGAGTGGCTGCTGTCTATATACATACACTTGAAATAACTGGCCACTTCAGTATATGTAATACTAGTCACTTTAACAATGTTTACATATTTTGCATTACTCATCTCATATGTACAGTATATACTGTATTCTATACTATCTACTGTATATTAGTCTATGCTGCTCTTACATTGCTCATCCATATATTTATATATTTGTAATTACATTCCTTTACTTAGATCTGTGTGTATTGGGTATGTGTTGTGAAATTGTTAGATATTACTTGTTAGATATTACTACACTGTTGGAACTAGAAGCACAATTTTTCCATCAACCAATCAATAACATTTATTTATAAAGCCCTTCTTACATCAGCTGATGTCTCAAAGTGCTGTATAGAAACCCAGCCTAAAACCCCAAACAGCAAGCAATGCAGGTGTAGAAGCACAGTGGCTAGGAAAAACTCCCTAGAAAGGCCAAAACCTAGGAAGAAACCTAGAGAGGAACCAGTCTGTAGGGGTGGCCAGTCCTCAACACCTGCAATAACATCGGCTAAACATGTGCATGTGACCAATAAAATGTGATTGGATTTGAATATCCTTGACTGATTTTTCTATATTTTTTGTGCAAGACCACACCCATGTTAATGTTTATTGGTCAATGGTGGACATCTTGTTTTAGGTACTAATCTAGAAAATATTACGTTGAGAGACCTTTGTCCATAGATGAGAGACCTTTGTCCATAGATGAGAGACCTTTGTCCATAGATGAGAGATCTTTGTCCATAGATGAGAGACCTTTGTCCATAGATGAGA